>NW_004567105.1:51571136-51583804 GCF_000260355.1 Condylura cristata
AGCCGAGCCGGTGGCGGCCGGCCCTCCAGCCCCAGCCCGTCGGTGGTGAGCGAGAAGGAGAAGGAGGAGTTGGAGCGGCTGCAGAAGGAGGAAGAGGAGAGGAAGAAGAAGCTGCAGCTGTATGTGTTCGTCATGCGTTGCATCGCCTACCCCTTCAACGCCAAGCAGCCCACCGACATGGCTCGCCGGCAGCAGAAGGTAGGTGCGCCCGGGAGGCCCCGGGAGCAGCTCCGGGACCTCCGCGGGCGGGCGGGGTGAACAATGGGAACTGGCGGCGCAGCTGACGAAGTGGAGCCGGAGGAGGAGGAGACCGCGCCCTGGGGAAGGGGCTATGGGCTCCCCGCGCCACAGCCCGGCCCAACCCGGAAGGAGCCTGGAGAGGCCCGGGACCCGCCAGGGGCCTGGAACGCAGCGCCGCGTGCCGGGCCTCCCTTCCTGGAAGCGCGGGGGAGCGATCCAGGCAGGTCCCGTTTTGTGGCCCGGGCGTCTCGGGAGTGATTTGCAGCCGGCGGCGCCCAGAGAGGCCTGACTGGTTTGCAGGGTTCCCGGGACTCTCTAGCGGCGGGTGACCGCGCTCGGCTCCGGACCCGCCCTCCCGGCGTGCGCTCGGCGGGCGGAGGCACCCTGCAGGTGGGGGCGCGGGTGTGGAGCGAGCAGAGCGCCTCCGAGTCGCACTGGGCTGGCGGGGGCAGAGAACTACCGCAGGGGCAGGCGGGAAAAAACCAGCTCTGGAGGCAAAGCTTCCAGTGACACTGTGAAGGGCACCCTCCTCCTCCTGCCGGGGTCAGCTGATCGCTGACTAGGGTCGTCTGAGGATCTTCCGACGCCGCCTTGTTCTAGACTCTGGTTCCCTCCAGTTCCCCTTCTTCCTCACAGACCCTGGAGTAGGGGCACGCCCTCTGGCTCCTTTGCCAGCGTGAGTTCCTCTACCTTCCTCTCTGACCCTCTTCCCCTCTTCCCAAGGTGACTTCGCCGCCACCTTCTGGCTCTCTGAGGCCCTCTAAACCCTGCGACTGCTGATTTGATAAAGTGCAGCTGCAAAAAGCCTTGCAATTATAAGCATCAAAAAGCTTCTTGTGTCTAAGACTGGGGGCAAGGCTGAGGCGGTTCCTGGCTGCCTTTGATGTGGAAAACAAAACAAAAATAAACGCCTATTTCTATCAGCTGTTCCCCAGGAGGGGGCGTGGTGACTGTGGGGTGAGGGGCTGCGGCCAAGGGTTGAGGGACCCAGAGGAGCGAGTTAGTAAAAAAAAGTCTCCTTTCTCTTGTCTCTTTTAAATTGACCTGCAGCATCTGAGCTATCGGAAAAACCAGTGAAGAAGGGTGGTGTAACCCCATCAAGGTTATGAGGCCAGTTGCTTAAAATAGCGAATTTCCCCGTCACTGCATTTTAAAACTGAATTATATATTACTGTAGTAGTAGACCGTTCGGTTTTCCTATATTTATGCAGCCTTACCTTGAGTTAGCACAGATTTCTTTGTTTTGCTTGTATGTGTACACACACACCCCATCGCAGGTGATTTATTTCAGCTGTCACAAGCTGTGGTATCAGTTTGATTAAAAGTAAAACTAATTTCCTGGTTGAGAAATAGGTGGGCTACACACTTCACTCTGAACTCCTACAGTGGCTTCTGTTTTTCTCAGCCTGAGTACTGGAGTATGTACAGTAAAAGTTTTCTGCAGAAATATTCTCAGAGCAGCAAAAGTTCTTTTCGTGTGGCTTTCAGTTTGGGTATTCTGTCCTCAGAACCTGATTTTTCAAATTTGGGCTTGAAGTTAAGACAGTGATTTGTGTCTTTATAGTAGAGAAAATTCCAACTCCAAAATTACCCTAGTAATAACAGCACCAACCAAAGATGTTCTATTCCCTTGGCAGTGAAAACTATTGTGACTTAAAGAGAAGTAAAAGCAAAATTCCATTTGTCGATCAAAAGGTCCTAAGTGCTCTGTCCTTTTAATAGAGACTAAATTCAATTTGAGAATGAGGAAAGAAAGTCATTCTCACAGAAATCCAATTTTTCTAAACCAACAATTCAGTCACCTGACAAAGATCACCATGCAGCTTGTTTTTTTTTTCTGATCTTATTTATATTATTTACCTGGATCCATTCAAAGTTGTGATTTTGAGGGGCAAGTTGTTCTGTTTTCACTCATGACCTTAACGTCGGAGAGACTCCAGGACAGCACTCCAGTGTGGCATTTGTCCAAACTATTTTTAGTTATTTCAGAAAACTAGTGCTAAATACATACCTCAAAAAGCTGCCCCAGCGCTGTAGACTATACTGGGAAACTGGATATTTTCTAACTACAATAGAAAGCAAGATTTTCCATTGCTGTATATTTAAATTTTTAGTGCCTTCCTGGGAAAAGATGTTTTGCTATTTTCTCCAGTTAGAAACAACATTTTAATTTCTTTTTAATGAGGAATCATTGAAAGTAACTAAAAGTTTGCATAATCATTGTAAAATTTAAAGCCAACAAATAAGACTGATCTATTAAAATTAGTCTTGGAGAAATGCAAACTAGTGATAAACTGATCATTAGGTTGTAATAGAATAGAAATGAGTGAACTAACAAAAGTTAAAGATAAAAATAATGTAGAAAAAGGGAGCAGAGTGATACAGAGGGACAGAAAATTGCTGTGAAAAAGAATTGCAGAATCAGGCACAAGTAAAGATCATATGAAGTCATTAAGCTACATAGCTTTCACAAATTTCTATATCAACATAGGGAGTGGCTATCTCAATACTGAGTGGAATCAAGGATTGCACAGAGTATATTGTATTTTATGAGAAGTCTATATCATAATATGCTTATCACTTTCTTGGTACCAACTATGTGAAAGACCCTTCATTTAGATTTTTTAAACAGGCTTATTTTTAAGTGTTTTTAGATTTACTGAAACTTGAAAAAAAATAGCACAGAGAATTCTCATATATCCGATACTCAATTTCCTTCCTTTATCAATCTCTTAGAGTATTATAGTACATGTGTCTGTTTTAAATAATATCGATACTGTATTGTTAACTAAAATCTATAGTTTTTCAAATTTCCTTTTTACCTAAATTTATTCTATTTTGGCCATTTTAAGTTCTACTAGTACCCTAACAATATAAGAATTTTTGTCCCCATTTTTTAGAAGAGATAATCAAGACCCAGAGAGATTTCCTAATTTGCCTACAGTGCTGTATAGATAGGTAAAATATTGTAGTAGGACATGAGACATGGAAAGTTATGATTCCAGATCTTGTCTTTTTGATTATGTATGCAACACTACCTAGAAATATTCAAGAGTGAAAAATAGAATCCTAACATCCTAATAGCATATCCAGTGGCGTCTTTATCCAAGGTTATTTTTATTTGAGTTGACAGAAGCTGCCCCTGGCCCTTTGGGCACCATCAGATAGTCAACATGGGGAAATGGACATTGAGGTACTAGCCTCATGAAGAATTTAATGGAGAGGGGTGGGCTATTAGCTGGCAAAGCTGAATGTTGAACTTGTCATCTTTCTGTGTGGTTCTAGCTGGAAAAAAAAAAAGGTCTTTAAGTTCATAAAAGCAACAGGGAAGAGCAGAGAGGAGGTGACTTTGCTGGAAAATTCTGATCACTGATAACTGTGGTTTCACTTTAACTGGGTAAAAGCATACTTGGGCATTCCAACAATCTTCCTCATTAAAAGAAGGGTCTTAAACAGACTATTTGAAAATATATTTTATCACATAAAGATATACTTTTACCACGGTGCATCTAAATCTAGTATGCTAAATCTAGTAACCATAATATGTGACCAAAACAGAAATCTAGTCACCAAACTATCACAATGATTATTTGGAAAACAGTTGTGTGCTTTTTACTTTTCTTTTGTCAGGATAGTAGAGTGTATACCTACAAGTTGGCATGGCAAAGCTACACTATATGTTTCTAAATTATAGAGTAAAAATGATGAGCAGCTACTCACGTGAACTAGCTACTTATAGATGGTACTGAGGGAATGTAAAAGCAGGCATTATAAACATGCCTATGTAATAGTTGGATTGATATGATCAATTTTAAAAATTGGCTAGGAATTATCCATAATAGCTGGATTACAAATCTCTAAAACGAATGTAATGTGTGTATCTAGAGGGTATTCATGGTTGTGTGTTTGTGTGTGTGTTGAGGAAAGGAGGTAGTTTTATGAATGTGTCTTTTCTATATTAACTCCTATTTTATTCAGGACTAGACCAAATGTGTTATAAGGCAGGTTACTCATCTCTATGTGATTCAGCTTATATCTTTCCATGAAATTATGGCTAATATTGAGTCACAGTTAGCCATAGAGATTCCATCTTCATTCATTTACTTGATTGTGTTATTTGGTCATGACTCAAAAGCTCATACCTCTCATAAAATGTAAGATCTGATTATATATAGGTATACACACACATACATACATACATATGTATGTATGTTCAAAATTCTTAAGTGTTTCTTGTGAGTGCAGCATAGAACTCATTTTAAAAAACAAAATATTTTCACCTTTTAAATGTACTTTCTAGCATTTTTTTTCTCGTGGTCTTCTTGGTGTAATGGACAGGAACTTTTATTTACATATATTAGCATAGACATTTGAAGATTTGCAATACCAAAAATGTGATGAGAAATTATTGTCCCATTATATATGTGGAAGAGCCATATATAAACTAGAAACTAGATGTGTCATTCCTGAAGAATCATACTTATACTTCTGGTAGGTAGAAGTCAAATGATCTTTCCTCTGCAAAAGTGGTTTATTCCACAATTGTTGGTGATCACATTAAAAGATGAGTATTTGTGGTTTGGGGCCAGGTGTCTGTAAACTTAAGCTAGAATTATTAGCATAGTTCTACTAACCCATAACTCATTTCTAAGTAAGTGACTGGTTTAGTGCTTGCCCCAAGCCTACTTCCAGGCTTGGTGACAGACAGGAAGCCACCTGTGAGATAGGCACCCTAACTGGGTGCTTATATTCCAGTTTGAGAGATAACATCTGAGCTCATCAATAAGTTGAGGATAAGAAATCATTTCATCAAATGGTGCTGATTACAAATACTGAAGTCAAGGAAGGGGAAATAAAATATGATTCTACTGATTTGAATATAATAGAAGGGAAAATCTTCCTGGAGGAAGCAGACTAGAGTTAGGTCTTACAGAATTTGCATGATTTTTGTAAGTGTAAGACTGATATTACTGTCAGGAGAAAAACATAAAGTATCAGGAATGTGGAAGGAGTCCTTATTTGTGGGATCCTGTTGGTCCCATTCTTTTGGTTGTAAGTAACAAAAGCCCACATGGAAAAATCCAGTGCATGGTGACTACAGGCTTAGCAGAATCTATTATAGTTCAAATAATTGCCTCAAGAAATCTGGCTGATACAGGAAAGGATATTTGGTAAAACCTAAATTGGAGCTAACATGACACCACTCATAAACCGCTGTTCACAGGCAAGTCCTCTTTTCTTTCTGGGATAATTTCTTCAACTGTCTTGTGAAGAAGAGGACAGGGAAATGTCAGAAAAGCTCTAATGTACCTCTCCACTGAATTGTTTCTAAGCAGTGGGGTTATCATAATCAAGACACAATTTGATCCAAACTTTTATATGCTATGTTTTTATATTAAAAATAAACCAGAGTCCTCAAAAATGCTTAGACAGAAATAAAGTTAGAAATTGTTTAACTACCTAAATTTTTAGGTGAAGGGGAGACCTTAGCCATTGCAATAACTAGTATAGATCACACTAGAGATTGGAAACTATGCTGTTCTGAGCTGTGCTGTGCTGAAGTTGACCCATCAAGGTATTTTGTTTTATCTTTGGTGTCTTTTCAAAATTTTAAAAATTAGCCTCAACATTAAAGTTATCAAGTTATTTCATATAAATATTTTTGTTTCTGACTTTTCATAATTAAAAGTAGCAAATTTGCACCTTTTATGGTACAAAAAGCAATGGCAACAAATAAATAATAGACTATACTAGAATAGCATACTTTGTCATTTAACTAGTACTTAAAAATAGAATGTTCTAGAACAAGCGTATTTTCAGTTCAGTGAGATTATATTAAAATACAATCCTATAAATCATAGAAAATATGATTTTATATCTGTTACTCTGGGTGGCAGGACAACAGGTCTGTGGATCCTGCCAACACTGTCTCTTCTTGTTCTTGTTGGACAGATATTTATGGGCTGATCCAAACCCCATTAACACATCTGAGAAAAGAATCTGGAATTTAGAACTCTTTTTTCCCTTTCTCTAGCCAATTAAGAGAATTTTAAGTAAATAAGAAATAAAATTAAAAAATAAAAGTTCATCCATGTATAAACTTGGCTGCTATCTCCTTCAGGAAATCTTCCCTAAACCTTTATATTGAGTCTGATGTTCCCACAACTCTCTCATCGGTGTCCAGTTTGTCCTACTTTCTGACTGCATGTTATATTTAAATTACCTTTGTGTGTGTGCTTCTCTCCCTCTGGACTTCGTGAATGCCCAAAACAGGGACCACATTTTACTTTTCTTTGATTCTGCATCTCCCACGACAGTTCCTGGCACAAAATAGGTGCCTGTAGATTTTCAGTGAAATTCTTTGCTGATGCCTTATTTTCTAGCATGTGTCTAAGGAAAAGAAGTGAAACCTCAAATACAGTCTGCCTCTTTTACTGAAAAGCACAATGGGTAAACCATATAAGGCTCCAAATAATTTATGTTGAGGAAACATATCTTCAGCTACCTCTCAGCTTGGCTTATTTTACCAACAACTGAGAAATTTCTAGATATGCTATAGAGAAAAATCAGCTTTTAAGAACATGAGCAATTTTTAATTTCTTGCAGTGACTGAATCATTGATTGTATCAATGTAGTCTGTGGTTAAATGGCCAAACATTAAATTAAAAAGGGTCAAGGTAGGAACTAAACCTCCATATTGGGTATATGGTCTTTAGTATGTTTTACGTCTATTTTTCTTTCTGAAGGCAAGCAAGAATGGGAAGTCAGCACACAGCTTTAGAGTGAAAGTTAGGCTGTTTAAAATGTTATCCATCTCATTGTTGCCAAGGTTACATAATAAAATCTATAAGTTCTGTATATTTAGATATATATAAATATGCTTCTTTTCTCTATTTTTATTTTCTTTTGGGATTTTAGAAATATTTTTTCTTTTTATAGCTGTCTAAAATTCTTTCTGAGTGAAGTTATAAATAAATAATAACTATGGCACTATTACATATTGAGTGTGGTAATAAGCATATGATATTTTTGTGAAAAATCTACAAAAAGGCAAAACTGCTTTGGCATGGATTTCTCAATGCCTTTCACTAGTTACAGGGAAAATTATCTTCACTAAAACATTTCTTTCTTTTTAACAAGGACGGCAAACATGGAGAGTTTTGAAAAATGAATTATCAAGCTCCCAAGTGTTCAAGATTCCGGCTACTCTTCTAAAATTGAGAGAGATGGAAATAAACTAATAATGTACTAATGTCCTTTTGGCAGCCCAGAAAAGGAGAATATCAACAAAGTTCTCAGATACTTTGAAATTAGCTTTTTTTTTTTTCTATTAAACCTAAGTGTTCTAGGAGCACAGGATAACTTATGAACCTTCCAAGGACTACCGTGCTTGTAAGGAGACAGTGGAATTTTCACAAAATCTGAAGTGGCAGTGTATATACAGAGAATCTACCATACCACTTAAGAAAGGAAAGGAAAAACTTGGAAAATTCTTACAAATAATTATGCCTTCTGTTGCCCATGCAGAAAAACAGCCTTTTGGCGTGGATGGTATGCATAGAGTTGTTTAAGCAAATGAGTTAAAACATATCTTGAATATCTACTTTGGTGATTTTTCTGACAAGTACAGCAACTGTTGTCTATAAGGCAGAGTGTCATAACATACTGTGTTCAAAACATATCTTGGGGGCTCTTCCATATTCAATTTTTGTTTGTTATACATCATCTGACAACATTGTTTTGAGCCACTTCTACATTGGAGAAACTCAGTAAATTCTGTAGGCAAAATATGCAAAAACATTTCAGACAGCCTTCCTGATCTCTCAGAACCTGTCAATCTGACTGAAAACTTGAGGTAACCAACATAGAACCTTACTTACAGGGTAAGGCTGTATATGGGCAGCTTATGAAATTGACGTTTTTCTGATCTCCATCCTTGACCCTTGTTAGGGGTTGATTGTGTTCCCCCCGAATCATATGCCCCAAACAAACTGCAGTACCTCAGAATGTGACCTTATCTGGAACAAGAAATGAACACCACAGATTGCCAGAAAACAATTAGAAGCTAGGGGAAAGGAATGGAATATATTCTTCCTCACAGCCTTCTGAAGGAGTCAACCCTGCCAGTGCTTTTCTTAAATGTCTCATCTCCAGAACTGTGAGATAATCCGTCCCTGTTGTTTCAGCCACCTAGTTTGTGATACTTTGTTGTGGAAGCCCTCACAAAACTAATCAGATCATCTTTCTAGACTAGTTCATTACTAAGGATCACTTTAATTACTATTATCTTTACATTTCCTGTTCTTAAATCTTCCCTCCAGTACAGACCTCTTACCAAACACATAAATCTAGTTAGTCATTTACAACCATGCTGCTGAAGATGTAGTCTTAGACACAGGCAAGTCAGAATATTTTCTTATGTGCTTACAATGAGATGAACTTGGACTAGAATATAAAACACCTCACCACTTTTCATATGGAATATAAAAAGCAAAACAAAGGAATACACATGATAAAATCAAAAGAAACCTTAAAATTGAGGCTTCATAGGGGCAAAGACGCATGTGAGGGACGGGGAATGGTGGGGAGGAAACCCAATAGATATGCTGGAAGATTTTTGATGCTCTGGTGCTGGGCATTGTGTGGTAACATGTATCTGTAGGGGTATGAACCTATACTCCTATACAGTATTACAAATTATATATCATATTTTATTATAAGCCAACATTACCTCAATAAAATTAACACAACTCAATAAGTCTTGCTACCCAATCATTGACCCCTAAAATGAACAGCATAGTAGTAATGAATGGATATTATTTCGAACACTAGCACATTATCTTGCTGAGGGCTAATAACAAGCAGCTTACAAATGGTGCAGATATACAGATGATACTGGGGATATCATTACCCACCATGACCCCTCCCCTAGGAAGTCCTCAGACCCCTCAATCATAGAATTTCCCCTCAAACAATTTACTCCTCTTTTTGCTCAGTGAGTGGCCCAGTGGTATTATTATGTAATCAAGCTGATTCAGGCAGAAGTGCACAACTCCCAATTTTTACTGTTGCTTATCCTCACCACCAAAATATGCATGTGTCCTCTTGTTCCTCTGGAGAAAATTCACACTCTTTATCTTTAACAGTGACTGGTTCCCTGATTTGGGTCTTCATGGTTGCTTGCATGGATTTTTGCAATAACCTTCTGTCTCCTTTCTTACCCGCGTTCCATCCAGTTATCAGAGTAACATCCCTGTACCATTGCAATTTCTCTTGTGCCTCAGTACCTTTGTACATACTGTGCCTGCTGCTTAACAGACCTCCCCACTTTGCCTTCTATCACCCTCGTAGGTAGATCATACTGCCAAGTCTTTAGAAAGAACAAATAATGAATAAATAATGACTATTAGGTTAATCTATGATGTCATTATTTTATAAACTTAAAATCTCCAACTCAATTAAGAATCAGATAATGTTGTAAGAGAGTCACTAATAAGCTCTACTCTATAGCTGAGGAAATAAGAGGCAAAGCAGTTCAGAAATGTAGTTGCAATGGAGCTGTGCTGGGATCCAGCACACTGTCTACCCACTGCTCTTGATATTGTGCTGCAATGGAGCTTTTAGCACACCAAACTTCGATGTATACCTGCCTGTTTCTCCTGATTCTACAAAGATAATTTTGTTTAGTATCCTGGTGTCTTATTGATAGTGCTTACACCAATACACAGCTGATTACACCTAGTATGTACCCAATACATAGCTGATGCATGAATCTGTGATTGTTGAATTCATGCTTATTTAGAAAATGGCAAATATCCTCTACCATTGGTAACATGTTCACTGAGATACCACTTCTTCAGAACTACCTTTGTGAGTATTCTAAATTCCTAGTTTGTAATGGGCAAGATGAGATCCTGAGAGACCTCACAGAACTGCTCAACACCAACCCGCATCTCTTAAATGCATCTAGGGCTCTTGTCACTGCGCTGTCGGTCACAGATTTATGCTAAGTAGACTGAGGCACTGCAGACTTTTGCAGGTGATAGTGACTCACCTGTATTAAAATGTACCTCACATTTCACATCAATTTATCTTTCATTTATTATGAAAACACCAGACTAGATTTTTTTTTTTTTTTAGTTTGCTTTTGAAATTGTCTGTCTTGGTTAATAAATGGCTATGATTTCTCAGGAAGTGTGGGATAGTCACAGAAATTCTTGCAAGCTGAAAAAACCAAACTCATCAATTATTTTCAGACATAATGATATTTTAGTAGTACTACATTTTACAATGAATTGACAAACATTTAGAAATGATTTAATTAAACATTTATGAAATTTAAATTTTCCAATTTTAGTTTTACCTTTTTGGTGGCAAAACATTTTATTTAAAATCTCAGACATTTTTTAGGTCGCTTGCTTGACACCATGCTTCTGTTGCTTTACAGATAAAATAGCCTTTGACCAGACTTGATGGTAGAAGTGAAATTTGAATTAAGTCTCAAGCTGACTGAGAAGATCAAATGATAGGTATATATATTTTGGGAGGAAGGAAAAACATCTTTAACTATTCAGAGATGAGATAATGGAAAGCAAATTTGAGATCCTCTGAACAAATACAATTGTCTAAGATTCCAAAACTGAAGATAAAAGAAACAAGAACAAAGACTGGTTTATGGTTAAGGATGCCCTTCAACAAAGAGTTAAGAAAGGGGAGGGAGGAGGAACTTTCTCTGTAGGCAGAATAACACTAAGGAATTCTGAGTGTAAAGAAACATGGTCAGTGTAATGCTTGAAGATTAATCTAAACCAAGTGTGTGGAAAGCAGGAAGAAGGCAGAGAAAGGGAGAATGTAAATGTCTTCACATTGTGAGAAAAGGTCATGAATTAGGCATGAATGTTTTATCCAGTACAGAAAGTCTTTATAGTTTTGTGAGAAAATTTGTAGAAAATGATGCTTCTATGTAGAAGTATCTTAAAACACTAGTTCAAGGTATTGTACTAGAGCAAATATTGATCCTTGTTTATTTTTCACTAGAGTCACTTTTTATGTTTATTATAATGTGTAGGGTATGAGGGTTCTTTTCCCACTTACAAGTCTTAGAAATCTGAATCCAAGAGTCTCTAAATTATATTTAAATTTGGTGACCAATGTCCTGTGCAGGGGTGAAATGCCAGTTGGGGTGATTGACCTTAACCTTGTCTTGAAGTGATGTGTTTTCCATAAGGCATTTTGGAACTTCAAGATTTTCAAAGACTATATGTCAATACAAATAGAATGTCTTATTTGCGACAGGAATGATTAGATGTAGCATATTTCTCCAGTCTAGTTAGGAACAACTTTTAGTAACAGTTCTGTGTATTGGCCAATCGTCTGGTTTGCCTGGCAGTGGATAAAGGAATTTTTCTACTCTCTCCTTCTCCCTGGCAGTGGATATAATGCTTTGCAGTATGATTTGACTTTATCAACTTTAAAGTAGACAGACACTGGTTACTTGTAACTGGTTTTACTTGTTTCATTTAATACAAACACATTCCCTCACCCCATCCCAAACAGCAACTGTAAGCAAATGTGAATCTGCCCAATAGCACTGAGAGCTTTTTGTATTTTCTCTCCATTTCTATGTGCTGAGAGCTCAGTGCTGTCTTTCAGTCAATATTCAATTAGAATTTGAGACAGAAGGCCATGTTGAGTTCTCACTGAGGGGCATAGCAGTCACTTGGTCTTGCCTCTATTGCCTATGTATAGAAAATAATCCATCACTTTTCATTAAAAAGGTCAGTCGGCTTTAGCATAAATTAAATGTTATGCCAAATTAAGAATTAAGTGTTTACTTCTTTATTATCTGGCAATAAATGGTGTTGTTATTTCAATGTTATACATATTTTATCTGCCACCATTTAGGAAAATTTATGATTGAACTGTAACACTTACTTCCTCTCCTCTCCCAGTAAGAATTCTGTGCTTTTCTGTTTTGTGTATATGTCCAAATGCCTTTTACACAAGACTTAACTAATTGCTGTCTTTTGGCATATTCTTTTGTTTCCAGCACAATCTATTACTCATTATCAGCTTTGTCACTGAGCTGTGGTTTCACAACAAAACTAATTCACTTCTAGGATCCTAAGTAAAATCCTTAAAAAGATGTTCTGCAAATGTGATAGCAATAAGGATATTTAGAAAGTGCAGTAATGTCTTTTGATTTTACACAAAATTAGCAACCCTGCTTGAAGTATCATGGGGACAACAGTGATACGAGACATTTGTGTTAAGTTGGATGAAAATTTATATATATCATTTACTACTTCTAGGCTACTTTTGTTATTTCTTGGTAATGAATTATTTCAAATAAAATAATAATTTTATCGGCTAATATTGACTTTCCTATTCTATACATGGCAAAATAAAATGGTACATATATATATATA
>NW_004567105.1:51584044-51598112 GCF_000260355.1 Condylura cristata
ACCACCAGGGAGGGCCCTGTACTTATATTTTCATGAAGTGTGGGGATTGAGAGGATTCACCAGAGTGGGGAGTGGAACAGGTGGATCCACTGAAATGCACTTGATGAGGGAAGCAGCAGGCAAGACAGGAGGGATCTTTGGCACCATGTGGGTTAGTACCTTGGCTTGATTAAACTCAAGTTACAGTGACTGGCTATAGCTTGATAGCACTGTGTCTTTAATCCCTGAGTCATCAGGGAGGCCCTATTACCATATTTTCTTAGCAACTTTCAAATTTTTTAGTACCCATTACTGATATAGTTTCCATTTTCTACATTATATCTCCTCACTTATTAATTTTCTCTTGAACCCCTTTACCCGTCTTGTCCACCTCCCAATTTTCCACCCATCTGGTAACATTCAACCTTTTTTGCCTCTATAATTTTAGATCAGTTTGCTTGGTATTATGGATCCCACTTAAGGAAAATAATATATATGTTTCTTTCACTCTGACTTATTTCACCTAGCTTTATGCCCTCAGTTTCCAGGGATGATGCTGTAAATGGCAAGATTTTATTCTTTTTCATGTCTGAATATTATTACACTGTATGAGTATGTGTGCATGTAAATATATGTCATATAAACACAATTTAAGGAATGCTGAACCAAAAGTTGGATTGGAGTTTTTGACAGGCAAGTTACTTAAAAATTTCTAAACTGGGATTTCTGCATTTCTGTTTTTTCTTTTTAACAAATAATATTGAAGATGCTGAGATGCATATCCTAGAGTAGTGATAGGATGAGCATAAATGACTAAATGACACCAAGAAGATAGAATTCAATCTTCCCTTTTAGTTCTTTTGTCATAAACACTGTAGATATTCTCTCATACCATGGAAGTATATTCTTGGCAATAGGTCATAAATACTGAAAGCAATGTGATCTAGTGTATAATAGAATCTATTCTGACTTGACCAGGTACAATTGTATTTTATTTTCTGGAATTCTCTCTCTCTCTCATTTTGCTTACAGAAAGAAAAAATAGCAGTGTTTTCTCTCTGTTCTGTTATTCATTCAGGAATTCAGTTTGTTCCCTTTGTGCAAAATTAATATATCAATGTATGATAAATCATTTGAACCACTGAGTGTGTAGACTTCATAGGGTGTGCAGCTCATTTCCATATCACTGGAGAGTTGGGGAAAGGGTACTAGAATATCTTATCAGTCCAGTAACTTTTAAACATTTTTTTTACAAAAGAATTATTGAATCCTGAAAAAACATTAACACAATTCTGTAATTTTTTTTTAGTTATTCATTCATAGTTACCCTTTATATACATAGGCATTGGAATAAGTGACTAAAATATGAAATGTTGAGTGAAAAATGCCATAAGGAAGAGACAAACAAAGATGGTTCATTGCTTTTGAAATCTTCCAGAAGGAGGTGGCTTCTAAACTGAGTGCTAAAATATTGCTCGGCTTCCAAAAAGTAGAATTATGGATCAGTTTAAGTAAAAACATGAAGGTGGATTAGTGTAATATAGTTTTAAAGAATTAGAGTGATATAGTTAGAATGTGCTTAAAGAAATTAAAAATAAAGTGGAGCTAGCTGAGACCAGATCATGTCAAACCTCAAAACTCAGGTTAGTAAATTGGCTACTTGTATATGTATTTGAGGAGGAATATGTTATTAAAAGATTTTTAAATAAGGGAAAACTACACTCACATTTGTTTGATTCTTTAATTAGTCACTGAGGTATGGCAAGAAAATATTATAGAAAGAGGGTAATAATGCAATAATGAAATGTTAACCATCTCATGATAGGGCCATTATGAATTAGACTTCACACCTATCAGAGAAAAAGGAAGATGTAATGGATACAAAAGTCATTTCAAAGGCAATGCTGATGTGATTTTGTGACAGGAATTAATATGGCAGGTGCATGTTCTCATATCACAGAATTACTAGGGTCATGTTAAAAGAATCAGGAGCCTGTAATCAAAAAAGGGCCAATAATGCATTAGTAAGATAACTGAAGTAGTTTAAAGCCATCGACTATATCCAGGTCTATTATTATAAGTTTATTGTAATAAGAAAAGATACTGACTTTACTAAAGGTCACTTTGGAGGTTACTAGACAACTAGTGTTTTAAAAAGTGGTCTATAAAAATAGATCTAAAGGGGAAAGAGTCCAGCACTTATTCTTTTTTTTTTGACTATACTTTTGGTCAAGCAGATGAGGTCACTTTTTCCTTATAAAGCATTCCAAGTAGCAATAAAGAAGGAATAGTAGATTGCAATCCTTAATGAATTAATAGTCCAAGGTAATCATCCTAAATGCTGGCAAAATAGAAAGAAATAGTGTGAACCTCTTGATAGAAACAAACTCTCTACCTACAGAGTAGTCTTGCTAGAAAATTGAAACTAAATGTGATCATTCACTAAATCTATCAAAGTATGGGAAATACATGTGGGAGAGAAACATGCCTGATGACAGATGATTAAGAAATTAGGATAATTTGGACTATTGGAAACTACTCAGAACATGACACTGGGTTTGGGTCTCCTCAAAAGCAAAATTACAAGAAGAGGTTGGTAAGAGAAGGAAGGAGAAAGTTGAGGTGGAGGTAGAGGAAAATTTGGTAGATTAAAAGAAACTTAAGATCCATATCAACCAATGACATCAAATATTCAGAGCTGCAGGGATTAAATGGATTTTGGTATTTAAATACTCAGAATCCACTCTTGATAATTATAATGATGATAATAACAGCCCTGAAAATCATTATCATATTAATGTTGATAAAATCAACCATTTTTTCTGTCTTTCCTCATAACTGCACTTTTGGCCAACCTATTGATTGCTTACGATGGGCTTTATAATTTACAGTTTTAAGTATAATATCACTTGATCCTCACAATGACCTTATGAGAGATGCATTAATTATCTCCACTTTTAGGAACTGAATCCAAGATTCTGAGAGTTAAAGGAATTTCTTAAGATCACCCATCTGGAAAGTTGTAGATTCTATGTGAAGGTCTATATTTTTTGAGTTCCCCCAACATCTGGCCTCTTCTATTTGAGGGAAATTGCAAAGGATGAGTCCTAGGCTTCGGGGCTCCATAAAACAGAAACAGGCTTGTTAAACAGAAGAACAAGATGCCTGATTTCTGACAGGGTGTGAAAATCTGACCTAAGATTGGCCAATATGATGGATATTTCCTTCTGTGAAAAATAATGTGAAAGAGTTAAAGCAGAGGAACAGGAATTACTTAGAATTTATTCTACCCATAGTGATAACATCTCATGTCTAGTGGGAATAAAGGTAGCAGAGATACAAATCCCACTCTGTCATGATAAGTGCCCATGACTGTTTCCAAGAATGATCTGGCTTAACTTAGCTGCAAAGCTTTGGTCCCTACTGTTGTTTTCCTGTACTATTCTGCCTTCCTGATGGCCCTGAGGCCTACCAATCTTTTTCCAGTAAGACAATTTTTGTTAAGTTCCTCAGAATTAGTTTCTCTTCTTTGCAATCAAGAACCCTGATAACCTGATCAAAGTTTAATCATAAGTTTGTCTCAGTCCTTTGCCTTTAACTATGCCACATAATTAAATAAGACCAACAGAGAGTAGTCATCTTTAGTTTCTGTGCTACACTAGGAACTCATTTTCTCATTTGTACTAGTTTATTGAATAATCTATCCTTGAAATTTTTATGTCTCTAGTTTTATCTTCAAATAGTTTAGAGACTGTGATAACTATGGATCCTATATTTCCCAAAGCTTATATTCATACTTTCTCCTACTCTTCACTGCTATGTGTCTTTGGCATTGAAATTCACTCATTGGGGAAGCTTGGGGTGGTGGTAGGGAAAGTGCTCCTCAGACCAGGGTAGTAAAAAAGTAAAAAAGGAAAGAATGAAAAGACAAGCATCCCATGAATTGAATAACAACAAGCAAATAAAAATAACAGTGAATAGGCTGTTACGTAAAAAATAAAGGGGGAAGTATTATCATTCTGAATCATATTTTCCTTTGGGTTGTCTGAATTATTGGTGTCAACAAAATAAGTTTACAATTTCCCCCCCACCCTGCTTTGCTCCTTATCCCTCCCCTCCCCCTCTGGCAGCCTTAAGCCTCTATTCTACATTCCAATTTCTGGAGTTTTTTGGTTTTGTTTTTTTCTTTTTTAGTTTTAGGGATTCCTTTGTTTTCTATATATTCCAAGTATGAGTGAAATCATTCAGTATTTGTTTTTCTCTACCTGACTTATTTTGCTAGCATAATTCCTTCCTGTGCCATCCATGTTTTCACAAATAGCAAGATTTCATCATTTGTTTTTTTATTAACTGAGAAGTATCCCATTTTATATAATACCACATATTATTAAATTACTCCTCTGTTATGAGCACGAAGGTTATTTCCATAAACTGGCTATTGTAAATAGTGTTAGAATGAATATGGGAGTGTCTATCCCTTTGAATTAGTACTTTTTTCCCCCATTCTTCAAGATGTCTAGGAGTGGAATTGCTAGATCATATTAATGTTTTGAGAAACCTCCATATTGTTCTCTTGAGGTACTATACTAGTCTACATTCCCATCAATAGTGTACAGTGGTTACTTTTTTTCTCCACACCCTTGCCAACAATTACTATTTCTGGGTTTTTTGATATGGGCAGTTTTCACAGATGTGAAGTGGTATCTCAGTAGTTTTAATTTATATCCTTCCATGAGTGATGGCCATTTTTACATGTACCTATGGGCCATCTCTGTGTCATTTTTGAAGAAGTGGAGAATTTAGCTCTTCTGCTCATTTTTTGAATGGGATTATTTGTTTTATTTTTGTTGAAACGTATGAGCTCTGGGTAGTTGTAGGTATCAGCCCTTATAGGATGTATGATATGCAAATATTTTCTCCCATTCATTAGGGTGTTTTGTTTTAATTATAAGTCATTTGGCTGTGCAAAAGCTTTTAGTTTGATATAGTTCCATTTATTTTTCTTTTGCTTCCCTAGCCATTATAGTTGAGTCCCCAAAGATGACTCTAAAGCTATTATTGTCTTTTAAGTGGTTGGCTTTGTTTTCTTATACATATTTTATGATTTCATATCTTACATCCAGATTTAATCAATTTTGTGTTAATTTTTGTGTTTTGTGTGACACTGTGGTCCAACTTCATTATTTTGTATGTGGCTGTCCAGTTTTCCCTGCACCAGTTGTTGAAGAGACTTTCCCTTCTCCTTTGTACCTTCTTGCCTGTTCATATAGATGTGTTAATACAGGTGTGGCTTATTTCTGTACTCTCAATTCTATTCCATTGGTCTGTGTGTCTGTTTTCATTCCAATATCATTCTGTTTTTATGTTTATTGATTTGTTGTATGTTTTGTTGTCTGGTAGTGTGTATCATTGTTCTTTTTGTCAGTATTGCTTTGATTATTTGGAGTCTTTATATAAATTTCAGTAATGATTTGTCCTATATCTTAGAAGAATGCCATTGAAGCTTTTATATTCCTTTGGGGAAGATGACTCTTTTTAATTTTAATGATGTTAATTTTCCTAATCCATGAACAGAGAGTATCTTTCTATTTGGGAGTGTCTTATTTCCTTTAATAATGTCTTATAGTTTTTATTGTACAGGTATTTTACATCCTTTGTGAAGTTTAGCATGACATTTAATTGTTTTTTTTTTATTGGAGAGTCAATGTGATTATTACTTTCGTCTCTTCTAGTTTGTTGATTGTGTGTATCATGATGTTTGTATTATATCATCTGCAAATGATAATAGCTTTACTTCTTCAGTGAGAAATATTTTAAAATAATATAACAGGATTTTCACATTTATATATAAAATATCAACATTTAAGTCTGGATTATCATTTTAGCTCTGGATAGTCACTACTGAAGTTTTTGAGTTTTATAGTTGCCAATCTTCTCAGTTGCTGGGGGGGATGGAGGGTTGGGGAGGGGAGAGGCAGAATACTTACAAAAGCCCAAGCATAAGACCTATTTTGCATTCACAAACTCTGAAAGAAACATTTAAGTGCTTTCTGCTATTCATTCTCTTTTTCCTAATAGGGAATTATTTTTTAGCAAGAGATAAAAGAAAGATGGCTTTTCCCAGTTCCTCTCTGTAAACATATGTTACATTAGTACTAAGTTCCAGTCACAGATCTATAAACCCAGGTATTTGAATGACTTTTAGGAAGTATCACTTAAAGGAGGTACAATTCTCTCCTTTCTTTTTCTTACTTTTGACTAGAAAGTAGACCTGATGGCTGGATTTGAGCAGTCACCTTGTACCATTAGCTAGATGTTCTGTTTTGAAAATGGTGGAGCAACAAAATGGAAGTAACCCTATTGAATTGGAGTCCAACACTGTACATCTTTCTACCAATATTAGCTTGAATGTGTATATATATGAGTATACACACACCAGTGCTATCTTGTTTACATCATTATTATTTAGGGGCATTTTAGTTCCAGTTGTAATTCTGTTCAAAATACTAATGAGCTATTATCTATATAGAAATATCAGATATTTCTGTTTCATGGTCATGGATTTTCATTATTTATTAATTTCACTAATAATGGAAAAATGAACATTTTAGGTCATAAACAGAATGAAGAAATAATGTGGAATTGTGTTTTGTTTAGTAATGATCATTAGAGATCACTGAAATGATTGAAAATATGCCTATAATACTTAAAAGATTAGCTCATTTTAAGTTCAAACTGCATCACTTGTCTCATGGGAAAGCTCATTTTTAATAGAATTGCCTATTAATGTTTTTGCAGTTCAGGGTGGAGGGGAAATCTGGATTCAATTACCCTTGCAACATAGAAGAAAAACCATTTTATTAAATTAGAACCTGATAGTGACACTAAACTTGACAATCATTTTTTAAAAATACTTTGTAATGTCCTTTACAAAATATCATGCTTTCTAGTGGGTAGGCAGGATGTGAAATCTTACAACTCATTTTGTTTAGATCTAAGAACCTTCAAAGTGGAACCTTGTTAGGTCGTATAGATACATTTGTGTTGTGTAGATATATCAATATATGGGTAAATCTTTGCATCATGGAAGTGAATGTAAGAGTTTTCAATTATCTCAATTCTAAGCAAAGTCCCTGTCCACAAAGTGAGATGGTAGCAATATATCATTCCTGAAGGTAATGGACCATGAAGTCTAGATTCCTATGCTCTTCCTCTTTGTTTTTTTAACTTGGGAAAGGCTCTTACCTTCTGAATTTCAATTTCCTTACCTATTAAGTGAGAATATTTTCTCTATTGGTAGATTTTTTTTATAAGAAATCAATTAAATGAGATCATCTAAGCAACATACCTATTAGAATACAAGGCATGTAATTGACATGTAATAAAAAACAGTTACCATTGTTGTTATTCTAATATGATGATGATGATGATATGGATAATTGAGGCAATCAAGCAGAAAATTAAACACACAACCTTGCAGTGAAATTAAAGCCTGATTATCTTATCTGGCTAAATATATATTAGACAGATTTATTTCATTGCGTCTTAAGAGTAAAGACTGAAACCAGGCCATCTGGGTTCTAATCTCATCCCTACCACTCACCAGCAGTGTGATTTGGGGCAAGTTCCTTGACTGCCCTCTATATCATTTTTCACACTTGAAAAAATATGAAGGATAGTACCTACTACACTGGGTTTCTTGTGAAAATTAAATGAAGTGATATTTGTAAATTCTTAGAACATTTCCTTGACAGTGGCACCACAATATTAGCATCAGTTCTTATTCTTGCCACACAGAGATATATGAGCACTGTTGCCCCTTTCACCCATGATAAATGAGATCTGTATAGAGATTGTCTCTATAAGCCATGCTAGAGACAGCTTATTTCAAAAAGGATTATCCGCTTCTTGGTCTAACTGATTTCTTCACTGTTAATTTTAATCTGTGGGTATGGGTTGTCTAAATCCAAATCTATGTTTACAGCAAAAGTTGATGATTAAAAGAGCTGTCAGGGAAACTTTTTCAGTAATTGAACAATGGCTTCACTTAAAAAGAAATAAATCATTTTGCCCCATCCTCATCTATTGGGAAGGGAACCTAAAGCAGAGGGGAAATAATTCATTGAACAAATTTGACAAAGAACCTTGTAATAGGTGTCACTTTAGGGAAGTCCCAAGTTACAACAGTATGCGAGGTACTCGTACTATTTTCTATCTTATTCCCTTTTCATAACACTTATTTTATGTATTTCAGACTTGAGGACCAACTTCTGTTCCCAGGAGATAAGAATTTCTTTCTCTCTATGAAGATAGTTGTTAGACAACTATCCTTTGTACATGTAACTCTGAGGAACAAGCAAATGGAATCTGGAATAATTGACTTCTTTATGTTTGTTTTGTACCAAAATATTTTCCTTCTTCTCTTACTTACTAGTTGATAAGTTTCTCTCAACATTACACATGCCGATTGGTGCTTAACAATGAATATAGATGATACTCAGTGGAGATATTTGTTGGCAATAAGGATTGTTAAATAATAGAATGTGCTAAAGGCAGAAATTTAGGAATGTCATTTGTTGCTTGGGTATGGGAAATGACATTAATGAGGCCCCCTTTCCTCAAAATTGAGTGTACTTTTACATGAATGAATACAAACACTGTTTGGGTCTTGGTGACCCCATGATTATTAGGTCTACAAAATAAAATTTCAGCTAACTGATTCTATTATTATTTTCTGACTTGGTCAACATAACATGCAGTATTCCAGAAAATTAGATGGGCAAACAAGAATATGGGTCATTTAAGATGTAGTTTTCTTCAAATACTTAGGGTAGTTACCAGTTCTTCGTTTTGAATTTTCATTATTTCCTATAAAGCAGTTCTTCCAGTTGGGATATCATGGGTTTTTACTAAAGAGTGAAAGATTTTAATACAAAGTATTACTTCCTCAGCTTTGGTTTCCCCACTAACCCAGGGATCCAGGCTGCTAGCTCTTTTAATTATTTCCAATTTGTATATGTAAGGGGGTATATAGTTCTAGGCACATGCACCTAAATAAAACACATATAATATTTTATTTTCTGAGAAAGTCCTTCAAAATACATATGACTAATGGGAACACTAAATTCTTACTTTTATGATTAAAAATATGGTGATCTGGCTGTCATATTAAACCATACATTTCAGAGCTATAATTCTCTTTTCGTTATTAAATATTGCAGTACACTATCTCATCTCTTGGAATTTAATACTATTTAATATCATATTAGATGTATATATTTTTTACATGGAGAACTTTGTATGTCATAGACAATTTCATCTTTAACCCAAATTTCTTGTGAGTTAGAGATAATGGGTCATTATTATTATCCTCACTGAGTTGGATGAAAAATTTAAGACTGAATAAGGCTAAGCAGAAACTTATGAGGTTCATGTTATAAACTAATGGCAATAATAATAGGATAATTAGTTTTCTGTAGTTCATTAAGCAATCCATGTGCATTATATACTTCTAACTTTATTAGAGACTTAGTCTGGGATCACTTAATATGTCCTACTCACTTGGCTCCACCTACGCATATCCCTTACTGAGTTCATCATCCCCTGGCCATCATCCTAAACACACACTTTAGCTCTTCCTCTCTCTCCTAACTGAAGATATTGGAATCACCATGCACCCAGTCACCCAAACTAGAAATCCCAGAGGTCATACTTGAATATTTTGCCCTTGATTCTATGTTTACCAAATCATTCCATGCTTACCTACTAAATGTTTCATGTATTTTTCTTTCTCATAATCCACTCAGCTACAACTTAGATCATATTTTGGCCTTAGTTCTTACCATCCTCATTTCTCTACCTGTGTACTCTTCTAATGAGTCTCCTTCTTGCCAGTCTCAGCCTTCTCCACCTACAACCCATGCCATGAATCATTTACTGCACTATGTCAGTGCTACCATGTTCTCTACAAGGTAAGTGTAGCCCCACACTAAGGCATCTGGGCCCTTGGTGGCCTAGCCTCACTCACCATCCTGCTTTCTTCTCATCATTTCTTGTTCCATATTTTGGACTCTAGAACCATGAGCAACTGTAGTCCTTCACACTTTCAGTGATGTCTCTCATCTTTGCTTATATTCCATACTTAAAAGACTGACCATTCTCTCTCTTTGGAAAAACATCTATTTAATCACAACTTATCTGAATAGGTGTTGAATTCATCTGTAACCACATATCTCTTATGCATGTTCCCATAATCCTCTGAAATCTCTGTTATTGAGCTTATTGTTAGTTCTGACTATGTTTGTTTTACACTTAACCTACCCATCCCAGACCATGAGCTCCACCAAGGCAGAGACTATATTTTTACACCTTTATATTTGGAAGACAGCCCCAGTGCCTGGAGCAAAACAGGTGTTCATGAGCATTAGAGCTGGGCATGGCCTATTTCATTCATTGGACACCTGATGCTCAGCTCTCTAAAGTGTCTTTGCAATAATTTTAGGAAAGATTTGTCAGGATCCAGGGTTCAAGCAGTTCCTTCTACATCCAAAATGATGATGATGATTACTAATGAGTGCTATATCCAGGTACTTTTCTTTTTATGAATCTTAACTCCTTTGATTATCATAACAAGAGTATGGATAAGTTTTATTATTACCAGAGGTCTTAAGCAATTTTCATAACACTTACACAATTAGAAATAACCAGAGACAAGATTTGAACCCAGAGTCACTCAATGCTCATAAACACTTCGAAATATGAAAAATGTAGATTGTTTGCCCCAAACAAATATACCAACACACTATTTTGCCTACCGTGTTTATAGATTTCCTAAGTACTACAGAAAAAAAATCTTGTTTCAGGACTTTAATACTGACTTTTCCTATCTCTATTTAATCTCAGATTCTTTGAGCTTATACTCATTCCCTCCTGCCTCTTGACAATGAATGTTTTTAAATTTACCTTCAGTCAGCCAAGTGTTTTATCTCTAAAACACTTTCAATTATATTGCCCCCCTCCCAGCAAATCAAGATCATGGGAAGGAAGGCTGGAAGAAAGGAAGTTTCTAGGAATAGTTCAGTTTTTATTTATTTATTTATTTATATTCAAGTCTGAATTATCTGATAAAAAGTTCCTGGTTTAATCTGATAAAAAGGAAATGGGCTGATCTACCTTTGAATCCCATGTATTTTGATCAGTTATTCTAAACTTTGGCTGCACACCAGATTCACCAAGGAACACTAAAAGATCCAGAAGTCCAGGCATCAGTATGTTTTACAGTCTCCCAATGTGTATCCAGGGTTAGGAAACACTAGATTAATTAGAAGGTGCCCAGGAAATGCTTAGTGATTCACCCAGTGAATCAAGATATATCTCTTGGGCAACAAGTCTCGAGTTATGGCTGAACAGGGTCAGAGAAGAATAGAGGAAGGTAAAGGGAGAAGATGGGAGCTGTTAATTTCTGTGTCACCTAATGGATTTACTCCTTCAGGAGTACTAAATGTCTTTCAAAAGTAATTTAATGTAAACAGTTTTCGTTTCCACACTCTTTTTTATTACTAATTCTATTGGGCTTTGCCAAGTGTGGGTTCTGGAGAGGGAAACTGAATTTCCCTGAAATGTTGAACATGTACCTTGGTAAACATCATAGGAAGCAGGAGAATGACAGAAAGTTATTTTGTCAAGACTGTGAGACTCAGTTCTGTCCCTTTTATGACTTTCTGTATCCTCTTTCAGAAGTCCATGCAGCTGTTCTCTCTCATAATAGGAAAGACAATACTGGCCTGCATAATTCATGATTACAAGGTATACCAGTATGATGATAAAGGAAACTGATGTTTAATTTACAGAACCCATATTTTCTCACAAAGAGTCAAGCACAAACAAATCACAGAATCAAAAATGAAAAGCAACGAGGAGGATGTGCTTGGGTGCCATTTCATAGACATAATGCCAGGAAACTGAATTTAGTGATTATAGGACTACCTGGGTAGATCAAAATAGAACTTTAGAGAATTCAACTACAGTGTGGTATTTAGCATGGGATTTTCTGTATTCGACACACCAATCTCCTTACTGTTTCCTGATCATTTTCATTTACTACCTATTAGCCTATATGCACATTCTTCCTGTTTTGTTTCTGGGTAGTACTTATTGGGGAAAGGTAAATTTACTGTTTTGTATCTATTCATTTATTTCCATGAAACAAACAAACAAAAGGACTCCAATTTCCTTTTTCCAATTCAAATGCTAGCATTAGGGCATTATTGCTTACGAATGGATTTATATTTTGCCTGGATTTAAACAACTTAAATTATGTAAAAGTCTCTGCCTCATCATATTTTGCACTCTAAACATGAATCTTGCTCTTCTAAATATTCTCCCTTCTCCCAAACAAATGGAAAATGAACATAAAATTCCACACTTCAACATTGATAAAATGGATTATGGTACTATTTACTGTTACCAGCACATGTTTGTAAGAGAATTGCAAAAAGGAGACCATTGCCTCAGTTTTTCAAAATGTTAAGAAAGCCCTTTATCTCCAACATTAGCTCATCCTCTACAACTTGGATGGATGTGAAAATCAAATACACTCGATGCTTCAGGGCAAAAACAGATAGACAGATGGCACAAAGGAAATATCATCATCATCATCATCATCATCATCACACTAGTAAATATTTGGGGAGTCCCTATTAGGTCCAGCATGTACAACATGATTGGATATAAACCTTGTACCCCTATTCAATAATATCATCACCCTGAAGTTTCGGATTTGGAAGGAAGCATGGAAAAGTTGTTGACTTGTTCATGGTTAGGAGTGGAGCCAAGGTTCTCACCCCAAAATTGGTGTCCTTATTGATCATGCCCCTGCCTCAGTTTGTTACTGAAGAATGTCTAATGGCTACTTGATTTTTTGGAGCTCAAAAGAGGAAGTACCTAGTCCTGATTTTCACTGCCAGCACATGGTGAGTGTCAGCAATTACTGCTCTTCATTTTCTTGTCTATAAAATGAGGACATCTTCAGTGTACTCGACTTTCCTATAACTCTGAATTATCTATTACTGGCTATCTCATCTCTACCCAGTTGGAAATAAAAATTATTCTAAACAGTGAATGGGACTAATTAAAGACTAACACCGTGCTCCATTTATGGATATGTGAGCTGCAGAGATGGCCCAAACCTGATGCTTCCACACAAGAAGCAGGACTTCATCCTCAACCGTAGAAGAACACTTCTTCCTGCTGCACCCAATAACAACTTTGTGTTGCTGCCACATCCTCAAAGGTCCACTTTATTGAAAACATGACTTATTTATTTAACCAATAATTGAGATTCTTTTGCCTTCTTACAAAATCCCATGAACAAGAACTTAGAAAATTCACATAAAAAAAAAAAACAGAGAAAAAAAATGAATCAGTAAGAGAACAGTTTAGTGCACATGTACCCCCATTTTCCTCTGCATTATTAATGCATATGTGTATACATTTTTGAAAAATGACACTATGCTATGCATATGGTTAATGATCTGGTTTTTTTTTTTCCCAGTTAATATCTTTAGCAACTGAAGTAGTTTTCTCAAAAACAACTTCCTGCTGAACTGCATTAGATAAATAGATGTAAGTGGAAATGTTCTTTTGGGTAAAGGGTGTGGTTGAAGCTGAGCCCAAACTCAGCTACTCAGCTGTAGTGACTCTGTGTCCCTATGCCACCATGTGGGCCTCTTGAAACCCTACAGGGGAAAGCAAATAGTTAGATAATGATTATCTCCTCCAGAATAAAAATAATATTAGTAAGTCCTTATAGTATGTCAATTGAAACTATCATGTGTTAAAAATCTAATAATAGAAAATCTGTGCCATCTTCTCCTAGGATAGAAAAGTAGTCTGAAGACTCCCTAGGACTATATTTGGAAGAAAACTGCAAATAAAAGGAAGGTGCCTGTGGCTTCCCTATTGTTTCCCTTCTTTAGTCGAATGAATATATTCAAAGCATTTCCTACAAAGAAGAAACAAGTCCTCCAAAAATGAACAAGAAGTTGCTTCTTCTTGTTTTTTTCTCTTTTTCTTTCTTTCTTTCTTTTTT
>NW_004567105.1:51598212-51643693 GCF_000260355.1 Condylura cristata
TTTTTTTTTTTTTTTTTTTTTTTTTTTTGAGAAGTGGAGGGGCTCTTTATTCCATCCCAGTGGAGCCAAATTCATAGCCAGCAAGCAACAGATGGCCCTCTTCTTCTCTGCCCATTTGTATGACGGCAAGACTAGGAGATTTCAGCCGTTGCAGTAGTTGGCTTCATCTATCATGCAAGGCAACACACAGCAGCAACAGCTTGTCTTTTTACATTTAGGATCTATAGATAGGAATTAAGCTAAGCTTCCTGTTTTCACGTCAGAAGCTGATGATCAGAGATATGAAGAGAGACAGAGTTAAACCGATTCATCCCCAACTTTCCATTTTTTAATCCTGCTGGTAACAAGTGTACTTCAAGTGGGAATTTATGGTGCTGGGTGAAAAAACTGCTCCAAAGGTGAAATTTATTTTCTCTGTCTTCTGGTGAATGAAACCACCTTGCTGGTTACACTTGATGCTGTCTAATGTAATAAAAGCATCGTTATCTCAAATGCTCCCTGAGATTCAGACACATTCCGCTTTAACTATGATAGGTGTGACCTCCAGCACATATTTTAAGCTATTTCTCTGAGATTACAATATTACTTTCTTTGTTCCTTAAAGTTTAACAGAAATCACTTAGATTCACCTGGGTTAATGATTCTCAGTCCTGGTTGCAGGTTAGGATCAACTAGGGGTCATTTTATTTTTAACTTCCATGATTCTGAAATATATCCTGGATTTAGAAACTCTGTCCCTGACAGAGCATTCTGAATGTTTCTGACTCTCCAGTGTTTGTTCTGTTTATCTTTCATAACTCTCGACCCAAAAGTTCTCATTTTTTTTCTTTTTTCTCCATGTAGTTTACTTACTAACAATGAATTGTAAACTTCTTAAGCAAAGAGACAGATGCATAAATCGTCTTTATAGTCCAGTCGTTCCTTGACCAGAGGGAATCTGGGTTTAAAAATTGACAGTAAGACTTATTTTCTGTCCAGTCTTGGGCAGGACACTTAGCTCTTTTGCATCTAGTTCATTGTCCTTAAAAATGAGAATATAGGCCCCTCCCTGGTGGTGCACAGGGTTAAAGCACAGCACTAAGAAGCTAAAGCCACTTCCGCATGAGTTTGATCCCCACCTGCCCCAGAGGTGACCACATGGTATGGCAGACCTCTCCTGACCCACCCGATGTTCCCCTCAGCCGTGTACTTCATTGATCTGGCTGTTCTGCTCCCCACTCTGCCTCTGGTGAAGCCTCTCACTGCCCCTGCACCTCTGGCCTGTATCCCAGTTCTGTATGCACAAATAAATAAATCTTTTAAAAAAAAATGAGAATATAAAGATCTGTGCTGCAGGGTGGTCTTAGGCTTAATGAAATGATATCTCTTAGGTTTGTAACACCTACTCAGGAGTCAGCTCATATCACCTCTGCTATCCGTTTGCTGGATGCAGTGACTGTGTAGGGATCTGTCTTTGTTGCATCATTCATTCACTCAACAACAAAAAATTGACACATTCCTAGTATGGGTCTAGGTGTTGAGATACCATGGAGAATAGGCTCATGGAATTTAATTTCTAGAGGATTGTATCTCTAACCTTATCTAATTTTTAAACGCTATGTTTTGTTATGCCCAAATAAAATGAACCCCAGTCTGAGACTCTGAAGGCTAACGAGGTTAAATGATTTATCCAAGGCCTCAAGGTGACTTGATATCGAGTGGTGCTGGCAATCTAAGTTTTAAGACCTCTACCAAATGCTCCTTCCAAGTGCAAAACCATCTTGATCCTAATCAGTGGTTGTGACAACAAGACTGCTCTCTCAGAAGCAACTTTATATGGGGGATAAAATCATGGACTGCCTCAGAGTGACTGGTGACTGTCACTTTTGTCTATGTTATTTTAGAAAAGTTATTTTACCTCTCTGTCTTACAGTTTCCTCTCTGGAAAATGAAGCCATTTACCTCAGAGTTATTATCAGATTAAGTATATGCAAAGCACCACAGACAGTAGGCCTTAGCTGTGATGAGCCTCGTTATCTCTACTGTTAAAAGAGAGTGGCCTGTATTTGAAAGCTTCCTGGAACTTTAGGGAGGTGCTATACCATGGTGACCTTAAATGATTGGAATTTCTCAAGAAAATGTCCTGGTTATAATCTTTGAAATGTACAACTTCTCTACAATTGGATGTCTAGGAAATGCAATGATCCCAACATTTGTGCATATGAAAGAATAAATCCTCCCCAGCAAATTGGAATTATTCCACAGATGACAGTTGGCAAAGTCCACAACTTGCATGAAGATATGAAGATGTTACACATCCATCTATAAAAAGACTAACTGGGATAACACAAATATCCTGTGGCATCTATAGCCTGGGTTTGGATAAAAATGGTCTGATTGGAGAAAGTGAGAGGGAATAAAGAATAATCTGATCAAATCTCTCCAGAATGCAAGGAGTCTTAAGAGAGAAATATTCAGGCCAAGCTCACCCCATCAGTCTGTGTGATAACTTTAACATCAATGAAATGGCCATCTATTGAGAGGTTTCTTAAATCATGTCTATGCAGCTGTAGAAACTATTTCCTGGAGGGAGTCTTTGTTGATGAATAAGTATAGTCGAGGGGATTTCTAATTAATTTAGCTTCTAACACTCAGCACAGGCATTATCTCTTTACCTTGTTTTTACTCTGTTGACTCTTACAGGAACAATGGAAGAAGAGGAGAAAAAAAGACAACACAAGTGTTTTCAGTATATCCCTCATATCTAATTTGGCTCATAAGCATATCAAAGGGGGAAGAAAGATGGCTAGCAGGTGATAGTTATTAAACTGAGGTGGGGAGTTTTTAATTCAAGTGGCAGTAAATGAGCTCTTTTATATGGAAGATAATCCTGATTTGTAAAAATGACAGAACTTAAAGAAGCAAAAATGTTGTCACAGAGAGTTGAGACTGTTTTTCAAAGGTCAGCATTAGTTAGAGCACCAGGTTTCAGAGATGAGGTCTTAGTTACCAGGCCCAACCCCAAGACAGTTGGAATTCCCATCTCTTATCAATTTCTCTTATCTTCCACCTTGCAGTCTTTTCAATAGAAACTATTTTTATTAAAGAAAGCAATGCTAGAAGTGAGTAGAATACTCATTAACATTCAGAATACAGCATAAAGAGCAAATGCTATTTCTATGATGCCTTTATTTCATTACTGTTGGCCCAGACCCAAGAAGTCAGCATAGTAAATCACCAGCCTTGAGTAATACTCCATGGATAGGAACATGTTGCATTTTGAGTGCTATTAAGTTGTTTTCACATTTGTGCATTCAATCTTTTCAATAATGTGTTACATGGGTGAGCTAATAATATATAGTCTTACCCTAGAAAACCAAAATCTCACAAAGTGAAACACTTACACACTTTTGAACCATAGGCTACCAGGTCACTTAGATCTTGGCATGCTATTAATTGTTATTAATTTCCAAACTTTGTTTCTTGGGAAATTTGACCTAGACTATATACCCTAACATAGCTATCGAATTCAGCTGCTAACATGGATGTAAGGTAAAAGACTTAAAGTAATCAAAATATAATATAGTTGAGAATAGCAAAGACTGTAATAAAATAAAACATATCAATAAGTATATCTACTTAAGGAAATCAAAATCAAATTCTTAATAAAAACACAGATTGGCCATGTATTGGTAGAACTGGTTTCATGAAAAGTCAACTAGCAGCCTCAATAGGAAATTTGAAATATAAGATGCCCTAAGCAGAATAATAAATAGAAGAGATAATTTTCAAAAATCTGTTGATATATATTTGCATGTCATTAAAAGCATATTTAAATAAAGATATAATTTGGCTCCCCAGCTGTAAACATATCATTAAATTATGTGTGTTCTAAGGGGTTACTGATACGCAAGATGAATCTAGGCCTTCCCCTGGTGTTATAATAAATGTCTTTTGCATCTATTGACTTTTGGTGCAGATTTTGTTAACTTAGATTTTTTTGTTGTTGTTGTTAAAAGTTGCTATGACAAAAGCAGGTTTATCAGTTCCTTGTTAATAAGACTATCACTTTTCCCAGATATTTTTAAAATACTCTCTGTGATGACTGACACAATGGAACTGTGTTTTGGAGTCCACAAACTCTGGTTAGCTAATTGCACATTTAATGTTTAATATTAATTTGGTAGAAAGAGTGTTGGAATGGTTGCAGAGAGCAGGTTTCAGCCTTTGCCCCACACCTTTAAAATGTGACCCCAGTCCTCATATCAGAGGTTCTCTGTGGTGGCGGGGTGGTAGCAGTGGAGTGTTCTGAAGATCTTTTGAATCTGGCTGGATAATAGATTGGTTGTGATGGTGGCTAACCAGATCTCTTGACATGTAAAGTATGGGCTCCAGGAGTGCCACACAATCTGCAACACACACAACAGCCCTCACAGTGAGGCCACAACTCAGAAATCTCCACACCTCCCCAACCCCATGCTGTTCGATGTTCCCATTTGGAGCAAGATAGTTGCTTTGATACACTAAGCCCTTCTAGATCTCTCCAATCTTAAGAAATCTTTTCAGTTACAAGGACTGTTTGTTTTGGATAGTCACTTACTGATATAAAATACAGAATCAAAGCTACTCAAAGGATTCATAGATTGAACCTCTGTTATTGGGAGAGTCTGTGAAGACACATAGTTAAGAGTTCAAGTGCATCTGGTGTGTGACTTGATCCTGCCACATCTCACAGATTAAGGCATTTGGGGAAAATTTATTCACTTTTCTAATGCCCAGTTATCTATAAAATGGGCATTAAGATAACTCGTGGGTGTTAGGAGAGTTAAATGATATATCTTGAACAAAATGAGTGTTTACAATAAAAATATACGTTCACATTATCCATCCCCCAAGATTTGCTTGACAAGTGGCTATTCTGCTTTGGTTTTCACAGCTCACCAGTGATGGAAACATTCATCCCATTTTTAGACTTCCTGGAAAGATAGGGTTAGGGATTATATTGTGTTTCCCATGATGGAGTAAAATAATTTAACTCCTTCATAAAAGTGGGTGATGGGTGGAATCAAGACTATCCTCCAACCTGCTCTGTGATATATTGTCTGATCTTGTGTGCTATCAAATTATCTCCTGGAATACCAATATGTTGCATTAAGTCTCCCATCAAAATCATTATCAATCAAAAGTCAGTTGATGTGACATTCTTGGCTTCATACAACAGACTAGGTATTATTTTTAAATATCCGCCTGGCAGCTCAGGGGGAAATAACAGAACTGAATAGGCAACCACCACCAGATTTCTTTCCACAAAATTCCTTCCCCACAACCTGTCCACCCCTTTCAAAGAAGGGATGGTTTAAGAGGTGCTGTATCAAAATAACAGGGTAGCTGGGTTGCCTAGCAACCATTCTAGAGGATAGGTGCTAGACATGCCCACTAATTGCCAGATCAAGGAGACCTCCCATCAGGGTGTGGCTTTAACAGTGAAAAAAAAAATCTCAGTTTCGGTGAGTCTTGTGAAAAGATAAATGGGGTGAAAGCTTCCATTCAGCTTTTTGGCAGCAACAGGAATTTGAAGGCCCACGAATGATTTCAAGTGTATGACATGATATGTCTCCAGATTACTTCTTCAGGCCAGGACCTACCTTTCTTGCCCAGCACACCAAGTTTTTTCCAGTTTATTGAGATATGGTTAAGAAATAAAAATTGTTTGTCATAATTTTTCAATTATAGCATGATGATTTGAAATGTGTATATATTGTGAGGAGACTAGTCTAATCAATCTGATTAATTTACTCATTACCTCATATTAGTTACTTTTTTTGTTTTTCTGTAATGAGTATACTTACGGTATATTAACAAATTTAAGTATACAACACAGTGTTGTTATCACTTTAATCATGTTCCATCTTTAGCACTTATTTATCCTGTAACTGAAAGTTTGTATCCTTGACCAACAGTTCCCTATCCTCCACCTCCCCATGATACCAATTTGTTTAAGTCTTTACTTTGAGATAATTGTAGATTAACATACAGTTGTAAGATACAACAGAGATAGGCCTTATACAACTTTCACTCACTTCCCCCAGTAGTAACATCTTGCATAGCTATAGTACAAAGTCATAACCAAGAAATGTATACAATTCATCAACCCTATTCAAATCTCACCAGTTCTATATGCACAATAATACCCAATTTTAAGGAAAATATAAATTTAGTGCAACAAACCCTCCTTTAAGAATCTTTTTGGAGATGTGGTACACATACACAGTGGAATATTACCCAGCCATCAACAAGATAAACACAAGCCTTTTGCAGCAACAGGGATGGAGCTGGAAGGGATCATACTTAGTGAAATAAGCCAGAAAGAAAAGGAAAAATACCAGGTGGTTTCACTCATAGCAGGAGTATAAAGGACCACGGGAGAAAATAATAAGATAATAAAATGAACATCTAAATCCCAAAGACATTTTACGGGGGTGAAGTGGGGAATGGGATCAAAAATGGAAAGAGGGAGAAGTGCACTAGGTTATAGTGACGGCACATGGGTGAATTGGTGATGGGAAGCCCATGGAGATTACACTGAGATGGAAAGAGGCACAAAATGATGTAAAAATAAGCGATTATATTATTTTTTTAAAAGAATCTTTTTTTTTGATAACTCAAACCAGTTGAAAACATAGCCAGACAAAATGTGCTCTTGCTCTCTTTCACTCTTGCCCTGTCTCCCACCTCCACTACCACTTCTATTACCTTACTCAGTATTCTTGGGATGGGAAAAATGCTGTAATTCAAGGTCACATTGAAATGAACAATCAGACACAGCAGCCTATGTCTTAGCTACTAATAAGATCTTGGTCTGTGTATTGACAGCAACCTAAAATCCAATTCTTTTGAGGTATGAAATGTGAAGCTCTGGTTATCTTGGGCTGTTCTTTTGGTGTTTTAACTGTTGCTAAAGTGTGTGAGTGTATATCTGTCAGGTTGAGAGCTGAGAGTGGAGGAAGAGTTTTGACTGCAAGTATACACATAGGAAAGACCACTGCATCTCCATATCTGGGAATCTGTTTCATTTGTGGGTAAGGCAGAGCAGAGCTGTGTTCAAAATTTGAAACTTCAAAATCCAGCAGTTACTATGTTGAAATCTGTGTGAAAGGGCTTAAGTCTAAACCACTGAAGTCTAAATCCCAGCCCCAGTTTGACCAACATTATAACAGATGACCTCACCTCTTTAAGCCCCAGAGTCTTCTATCTGTAAGAAACTGGGAGTGCAGATGACAGGTCATGCTTCATAGATATTAGGAGGTTTAGATGATACATGGAAGTTGCTCTCAGCCTTTACTTGCATTTGGCCTCAGCTGAAGACTCGTCCAAGCAGATTGTTAGACCCCACTGCAGAGTTTCAGATTCAGTAGGCCTTTGTGGGGCTGGTCATTTGCTCTGTCTGTGTAGGGATCTCATTTTGGGAACCCCTGTGATTCCTTTGTGATCACAATCTTATTAGTAGGGAATAAATTAGGAAATTTTTAGGAATTGTAGGGAACTCCTAATATCCGGGACATAAAGTATCAAATAATAACCCTTGATATTCAACCAGGTAGAAGCTAGTGACCTTTCAAGCTAGTAAGGAATAAAGAATAAAGTGTCCTTTATGCCCCACCCCACCCCAGCAAAAACCCACCAATTTCTCTGAGTTCTCAGAAATACCCCTCCATGGTTAACATCTAACCTGCAATGTCAGATGAAAGAATATGTAATTCTTAAGCATATTTGACAAAAATAAACTGTTAATTTCTATAGTTCCCAGCTTAAAAGTGATTTTCCCCCTAAAAGCAAGTTTAGGGTTGGGGGGTTCATATTGTATATACATGCACATGTCTGTGTTTACATGTGCACCTGCACACATATTTCTGGTTTATTATGTACCAGCTTCACCAGTGATACTGTTTTCAGCAGGCAGGCCTACCTTGCATTCTATTTTTTGGCTTGTGTATGTGGGAGAGGATGTGGGAGAGGATGTGGGAGAAAGAAGCTTGGGAAAACAAGTGTTCTTAGAAGAACTGCAAAGAACCTCTCATTAGAGAGGCAAATTAAAATATTTCAGTCCCTGGGCTATTCTCTTTAAATACACCAAAAATATATCAGTTCTTGAAAGACTAAACTGCATGCTAAAGAATTATCTTTGAAAAATCGTCCTGATATATTTCACTTATGTTGTGAGCTATACTAAGAAAATCACTATAAATGCTATTTTCTTTATTGCCAAGGATGCTTTTTGTAAGAGAAGGAGCCTCAGGTGTGAGCTTGAGGGATTATTTTAATAATCTCCATTACCTGGAATTCGTGACTTTTCATGTAACCCTTGATTTCTTTTTATCAGCTCATCCTCTAGACTCTTACATTTTTTGACTCCTAACATTGAAGAGAACACTTTCACAGCTTCTAATAAAACTCAGATTTATTGTTTTACACTCAAACTTGACTTCCAGATTCAAGGCGCTATTGAATCCATTGGTGTGACACGTGGTCTAATCGACTTGATTTTTCAGCAGATGATAACTGCTGACTATTCATGCATTTTACTTTCTGCCAAATATCTGACTGGACTCAAAAAGTATCTTCAAAGATATGTGAATTTTTTTGAGTTTAAAGCAACAGTTACTAAGACACAAACTGAAGGTGTTTCAGAATCAGGATAACTAAATGACAGTTGGAACTCCATTTGAATTACTGCTCTGTGTCCCAGCCCTTGCTCTTAATCTGAATTTCATTCCTACCAATTCCCCTTATTCATTATGTAATGTTTGCAAAAAGAAGTCACATGGGAATAACAGCAGGAGCCAGTGCAGAAAACACAGGCAGTGTTATCTGAGGCTGTCATGCCACCCGTAAACCTGCAGAGATGGAATTGACAGGACTCCTGATGCCCAATCAGTTTGTTCCTGGGAAAGGCAACCAGCAGGAACTGAAATAGTAATTGCTTTTCTTTATTCAAAGAAATCATGGATGAAACGATTAAACAGATTAAGGCTTACCTCCTTCAGTGCACCAGAATAAATGTAGTTTGTTCTTCTGATAGGACTGTGACTGTCCCTCAAAGGATTAGACCTTGTGGTGGTAGAAAGAGAAGGTGGCTTGAAAATACGGCACATTTGCAAACTACAGCTGTGTGTTTTAATCCTGGAGGTACACATTGATCTTGCCCCTTCTTTGAAGTATGCTATTCTATTAGCTTATGGCTCTCTGCCCTTAAGCACCTTTCATACATTTTCAAAAAAATGATACTTTAAAAACACACTTCAAAATAGTACTATATCAAATCACCCAAAGGGAAAGTATAATTAAATGCAACTACTTCTATTTCTCTCCGTTAGGACAAACTTCAGACATATGATTAACTTTGGAATGTACAAGTCTAACTATGTCAGCAGAAATACAGTGCCATATATTAAAAAAATTTCAGCCCATTCTGGATTATGCATTTATAATGAATTTGCTTATTTATTTACCACTGCAGCTGAGTGTAGGTTTTTAATCTTAGCAACATAGTTATGCCTATTGGTTTAAGTTACACCAGCCAACTTAGTACAAAGTAAAATGCATATTCTATTTTCTCATTGACTGTCACACAATCGTCTGCACCTATTAACTTTTTGAAAGGTAATAAATAATCCTGGAGAAGTCAAGAAAAAGGAGCAGAATAAATGTCAGGCTATTTCTCATGTGGTGACAGAACTTAAACATTTGCTGGTTTCTGACTGTCATCAGTCAAGTTTCTGGTTTCATTATCTCAATCTTGACATCTGGGTTTTTAATTTGCAAACCCAATTTCTTTGAACCATTTTCCTACCTGAAACAGAAGTACTATTACTTGAAATTATGTTTCTTAAGTTTTCAATATCTAGTGACATGGCTAATGGGTCAGCAACTATATTAAATTAGGAAAAATCCACCTGTCCACCCACCCATCCATCCATCCACCCACCCACCCATCCATCTATCCATCCACCCACACACCCACCAACCCATCCATTCGTTCAACCCCCATCACTCATCTAGCCATCCATTGATTCACTCATTGTAAAAGGACCTTCTCAGTCTTGTGCTTGGTGCTCAAGATACCAACTTTGAATAACAAGCATTTATTCTGTACCCTCCTAAAATTTATAATCTATTAGGAAGACAAATACTGACTAAGTAATTAGATATTTGAGTAAAGGTACTAGAGACTGGCAAGGAACTGTGATGGGCAGAATTGTAAGAATGAGCTCAATGATCCTCATTCTTATGTTATTCCTGTTTTATTGTGGATGGAAACTGTGAACATAGTAAGACATCCCTATTAAGTTATATGGCAAAAGGGAAGTAATCCCAGTGGGTTTAATCTAATTTTATATGCCCTGTAAAAATTAGTTACTTCAGCTGGAGTACCTAAAGGAGGGGGAACAGAGGGCCCAAATGTAAGAAGAGCTTGATGTACTACTACTGGCTGGTTGATGCAGTGGGCAATGTAGTAAAGAATGTGGGTAGTCTCCCTAGAGTCTGAGAGCAGCCCCTGGCAAGAAAACAAACACCTTACTCCGACAGGTGCAGGGATCTGAATTCTGCCAGCAGCCTAATGAGCTTGGAAATGAAATCTTTACAGCTTCCATATAATCCAGCCCTGCTAGTCCATTGAATTCAGCATTGTAAAACATCTATAGGTTAGATTCTATCTGTCATATGATCATAGGTTGAAATCCTAACCTCCAGTATGTGCGATTGTAACATTATTTGGCGATAGTTTTAATGTAGATAATGTCATTAGGATGGACCTTTATGCAGTTGCCTGGTGTCCTTACATGCAGAGAGAAATTTGGACATAGACATTCTGGAAGAATGTTGTGTAAAGACAGAGACATAGAAGCAAGGTAACCATGTGAAGAGGAAAGGAGACTTTGAGATGATGCTGTCTCAAGCCAAGGACTGCTTGGTGCTACCAGAAGCTTAAAGTTGCAAAGAAGCTTCTCCCTTAGAGCTTCACAGTAATTAGGGATCTGTCAGAAACTGACTCTATCATGCACAACTGTGGGAGAATAAATTCTGTTGTTCAAGTCACCTATTTTTGTTTTGTTTTAAAGGTTTATTTATTTATACATACAAGAACTGAGGTACAGGCCAGAGGTTGGCGGGGAAGGGGAGGTTGAGAGGATTCACCAGATTCAGAGTGGGGAGCAAAGCATGCAGATCTACTGAAATACACTGCTATGGGGAATGGCAAGGGAGACAGGAGAGGTCTGTTGTGCTCAGTCAGTTGCCTGGCCAGGGATTGAATTCATGTTGCAGTGGCTGTGGACAGCTTCATGGTACTATGTATTAACCCCTTGCACCATCAAGGACACCATCAAGGCACCCATGTTTTGAATGGTTATTATAGGAGATTTAGGAAATTAATATAGAAGTTAGAGCAGAGAAACCAAAGGAACCCATCCAGATTTTGTTCTACAGGTAGAAATCAGTTATTTTGAGCCACTTGTTTGAAATATTTGTTATGTAGCAATAGGAAAATAATACCAAACAGTATGAAAAGAGCATTCAATTTACCTAATCTGAATGCTGTAGTCTGAGAAGGATGTTTAAAATGGAGAAAAACAGTAACTATAAATTTTCTAGCATAAAAGAGAAAAGGAAGATTGTGCCAGAGGGAATAACATATGCAAAGGCCTTACGTCAGCAATGAGCCAGCAACATTCAAGAAATGAAACTATTCAGGCTTTCACCCCTTAGCTAGCATTGCTACCAGTGTCAGGCCTAAAGTATGTGCTGGAGTTAAAATGAAAGTCCACAGATATTACCCTGTCCTCCTGGAGCTCATATTTTAGTAAAGAAGATTTAATTGTATATAATCAGACTAAGAACTTATGGTTACATTTCATACAGTAGACTGTGAAGGGAAGAACATAGTCCTGAGACTAAAGCCAGAGTATCTGATGGCAGATGGAAAATGAGGCAAGGGATATGTTATAAATTTGGGAAGGTAAGCAAGGCCAGATCAGGATGCTGTGATTGTCTGTTTTTCCACTTGTAGGTATTTTTTTTCTAGAAGCTGTAGCTCCATACTAAAAGGCATAGTAATCTGATCATCCTGTGTAGTAGCTATCTGCTTCTCACATATAGGCCAGCTGAGGAAATTCTAGACCATCCCCCGAACCTAACTCAAGTTATACCCCTTGGGTGGTAATTTATAGACTATCTGGGAGCACTGGGCTTTAATTTAACCATCACCAAAACCTCTGCTCTTCATTTGCACTAGAAACTGTTGTTTCTTTAATTTCAATTTAGCTTCATTTTGTGTGTGTGTGTGTCTGTCTGTCTGTCTGTCTCTCTGTAGCCCAGGGGGCCCCAAGACTACCCTTGGGTTCAGTGACCCACTAGAAGACTCACAGAAATCAGAAGAGCTGCTGCAGTTACTATAGAAAGTATACAAATTAAAGTCAGAAAAAGGAGAAAAGTGAACACAGCAGAACCTAAGGGAGAGTAGGAGTAAGCTTTGGTTTTTCTCCTAGTAGAGTCATATAGACTGTACTTACTTCTCCCAGCAACAAGGTGTAACAACATATATGGAATTTTGCCAGTGAGGAATCTCACATGGGTCTTGATTTCCAGCATTTTCACTCAGATAGGCCTCAAAGGCCTGTGTAACTGACCCAGCCACTTAGTCTCCACTTACTTCAAAGGTCAAACTGGGAGAGGATGGCCCAGGCCCCTCATGAAGCATATTCTCCTGCTGTTATCCCCCATGTGACTTCTTGCAGACATTACATAATGCACAAGGGGAAAACAGTCTGAAATAATCTCAGATGAGGAAAGACAGCTGGGATACAGAATGAAAATTCAAAGGACATCCACAGTCAAGATGGCCTTTACTAAGCTCGCACTCTTCTCAGCAGCCCTAACTTGAGATTTCCTCACCCAACTTGCTTGCCTGGTGCTTATTTTAAATTGTCAAAGAAAACATCTGAAACATGATTCTGTGTATATTTTTTCTTGCTCACTCCGGAATTGGCACTGAATTTTAATGTCAAACTTAAAAATTCCCAGTTTGGACATAGTCATTTAAACAAAATGTGGGTTGCACACAGGTATTACTATAGCGATTAATGGGCCCTCGAGCCCATTTGTGGCAATGTCCTAAGCCACCTAATGTATTGCACCTCAAAGGGAAATGTGGTTAGGTGGACATCAGAACTTGGAAGCCTATATGCAATTTGCTTTCTATTCTAAGCAAAATTGGTTTTGGAAAAACTTGAACTTTGTGTTAATATTTATATTGTATCAATTTGCCTAGCTCACCATCTTCCTGATCTCAAATGTTAGGCTACTAATCAATAATTCCTTGAATCTTCATGTTGATTTGGAGTATATTGACCAAACTATCTCCTTAATGACTTCTACCCTCAAAAGAAAAGACTAAACAGAAAAATCCTACTAATTACTTAATAAATCCTGGACATTTTATCTTTAAGGGAAACTCTAGCTTTGGAAGTTGCACTGGCTCATATTCTAAAGTGTTAAAAGGCTAATGAACTGGAATATGTAAGGGATCAAAAAGTTTTCACAAATGTAGATGACTGAAACTGCCAGTAGTTTCCAGGAAGTCCCACTTATTGATAAATTAATACAAAGACATGCATACCTTGCAGCTCATGAAAATGCTGATGGATGTGATTTTCTGGGGTGTCATGAAGAGGTCCCTCCTTGTCAGTGCAAGGCCTTCAGTGTGATGCCCAGTGTCCCTCAGCAGAAGATACCTTTCTCTACACTGTGTACTTGACCTTTCATGATATGAGGTTCTGAAGTTAGCCAGAGAGCAAAAGCAAACAAATTATGCAAGGTCATCAGATGTTCTTCAATCTTGATGTTTAGAAAGGCTCATCAGTCAACTTTTGTTTCTCCATGTGAGAGAGAGGAGATATTTTAAATCCTAGGGAAGGAAGAAGTTCAAATATATACAGACTCCAACTAGTCTTTCCTCCAGGGACTTCACCTGCCTTTGTTTTTATTTCCTGGCCTTGGACTAGTTCATGTTAATCCTACTAAGTCAAGGTTGAGAAAGGTCAGGAGAAGTTCAGTCTAGTTCCTGCAGTTCATCTGTAACTCTGGCTGGAGCATTTTGATAAAGAGAAGGTGGAGGAAAGCCTGCATTCTAGTGCAGCTTTGGGGTCCCTGGTAGATTTCCATTATCCTTGTCACTGCAGACTGGAGACTTGAGAGTTGAAGGGATTAGCACAAGAAGCCGAAATGTGAAAGGAGGGATGGCTGCATGTCAGCTTTGTTTGATTTTTTTACTCAAGGAGAACTGCTTTTTAAATGTCTTCTGCAAAAAACGTGAGGCTTTCTGAATGTGCAGCTTCATGCTATTCTCAGAGAGCTGTGTCATCTTATCTAGTGGAGTCAGGAACATTCCTTAGCCATGCCTGATTTTATTTTATCATTATGTTTTCAGCTTGCCATCAAGGGAAATTTCTTCCTTGTCTCACTTTGGAGTAATGCACTTGCTCTAAATGGCTGTATGAAGGTGTGAATAGATTTTTTTTTTTAAGTTCTCTGTTGTAATTTCCCTATGATGCTTTTGAAATGAGGTCCTTCTATCACAGGTTACTTTAGTGGGAGGCAGAAAACAATAAAAGGCACAACTTGAAAACAGACTTACTTCAGGATAGGTAAGAGTGAGGATTGGAGGAAAAGATTTAAGCCACATATGTGTCCAGTTTCTTGGGCACACATTTAAAATCTCTCCTTAATACCCCTTTTCCTAAAATGGTCCAGGGATAGTTAAAAGGGAAAGGATTATATTTTTATATATTTTATGTACATGTTGGTACATAAAACACAAACATTCTTTTGGTGATACCTATAAGTATATTAAGCATCCAGAACAAGAGGGTCAGAGTATCTATCATCTGGTTGTTCATTTAAAATTTTATAAAAGATACATTCATCTCCCCTGGACATTCCATGAGAGCTAGAAGGGTAGAAAAAAATTGATCTCTCTTCCAGCTCAAATTGGAAAATGAAATGAGACATTGACAATGAATATTTTAACTGATGTCCTTTTGATGAGATATTGGGTTCAGAGGTGGTATCTTTATGTTACTGTAACAGGTCCAGGTTTCACGGACTCCACCCCCAGAGTGGCCTGTACCTGTTACAGTACCTGTAAGAAGTTTCCCCTTTTGGGGGCACAGGCGAGTTTGCCATGGGGATGAAGGACAGACAAGCAGGCAAAGATTACATTTTAAAAGGACGGGTTTATTATGAAAAGGGGAAAAAGGGGTACTTGCCTAGAAACAGGTAGGCAGACCGCTACTGCTGCTTTTCAAAAGGAAAAGCCTATGAAAATGTCAGTAAGCAGAATGAGAGGCATCTTAAGACACCCAAATCTGCCCTCTCTAAATGAGTTCTGCCATCTGTTTTATGAAGACAAAACATACTCTAAGTGTGTAAGACTTTGGTAGAAAAGAACATTAAGCACATTAGTGTATAATAGAGAGAGGAGAAAAAATATAGTTTCCAAATGAAACATCAAAGTTACCTATCCTCAAGGGTAAATGCTCAGCCAGAAGGGTTGGCCTGAAGCAAGGCCACTAATGACTGTAAACTTGCCACAAGTGAAAAGCACCTCTGGCAGGGAACCATAAGTAAGGGGCAGATGGGGCCAGGCAAGCCTGGAAAGAAAAAGCAAAATCAAAACATAAATCAAGATAAAGGCTGGCTGGCCTCCCTATGGGTGTCTCGCCCAATCTCCAAATGTCTTTTTCTTGCAAGTCTAAGGCTGAGAAGCTTCCTCACATGTATCTCTGCTCCACGTGCCTCCTGCTGGTCTTCTCTCCTGCAAGTTTCCTTTATCAGGTCCTATTTAGCTTCTCCTCCAGGCTCAGCTCCATCATTAATAGGTAGGACAGGGAACTTGGAACTGCTCCTTTCTATGGGGATTGCACTGTTACAAAAAGAAATGCCTGCAAATACACAGGTGGCTGCATTTTTGCATGGCAGGAATTAGTCTAGTATAGTGTTCCTTATCTGGGAAGAGAATCACTCCTTTGTGAAGTTGTTATCTATTTTTAAATCAATCACTTCTAGAGTGTGATTGGGTTAATTTGCAAGGACCATTTGCATTTGATTCTCTAGTGGCCCTCAATGGTCCTCAATTTCCAAATCCCCACCTCTGCTCTGTGCCTGGGGACATTTTCTATAGCAATCTGTGCCTCCAGATTTCCTGTGCCTAAGGATTTTTTCATTTCTGTAGGCTCGTTTAAAGACTGTTAATCATTCCTACCCGCCTCCAGGTTCTGGGTTTATGAGGCGTCCATCCCAAATTTTCTACTCTAAGCCTGTATCATAGCTAATCAAATTCCTCTCATCATCATAAAAAGATTCATTTGAAGGCTCCAAAGATAACCCATAGCTATTGTCATTCAATCAGGAAAGTTTAGGTATTACTAATCTCTCCTTTTTCAGTGAGTTTGCACACCATAAGGAGACAGTAGGCTCTGGAGAGTCACATAGACAGAGAAAACTAATAACATAGACATACACAGATGAGGGGGGCGGGGAGCCTTCTACTTAAAAACAGTATTGGTTGCTTTATCGAAAGGGCAGAAACATTAAGGCCACATGAAGAAACATAAAGTGCCTGATCTTTAATGGAATCACATGAAGCCGGAGTACATGATGCTAAGCTTCTAAGTTTCTCATGTGTCAGTCATTACTTTTATGCAAAGAATATCAAGGAAAATGAACACACATAAACAGCTCTGTAATTTGCAGCTAAATTAAGACATATCATGTCACCTACCACTCCTTCTGTCACCTCCCAGTCACTGCCCCCTCCAGCTTTACCACTCTAACTAGTTAATGCCTTGGATTGGTTTTGCCTGTTTTAAACTTTATATATATATGGAAACACAGTGTAATCCCCTTATTTGGTTTCTTTCCCTAACTCATTTGTGAGGTTCACCTATGTTGTTGCACATAGCTGGAGTTATTTCATTTGCATTCCTGTGTACCCCATTAACTACACCACAAATTTTTACCGGGGATGGTTATTTTTTGCTGTTTGGGGCTATTACAATGTGTGCTGCCATGATCAATTCATACATGTCTCTTTGTTAATAGAAATACATTTTTTGTCTCCATTTATCTTAAGTAGTCTCACAAAAGTCTAAGAAGCACATATTTAATTATTTTTAAAAACTCTATACCGCTGCAAGGGAAAGATGGGGCAATTTCAAAAGGGTTGGCAAACTGGCAAACTCTGCCAAGAGGAGGGACCAAAAGAAGACAAAAGTAAAGAAAAATCTGTTTTTGCAAACTCTGCAGAGTCTTCAGAATTGAGTTTGCTTTTAAAATGTTAAAATTTGTTTAGTGATTCATATCATCGACTAATTGCTTTGATCTTTAAAGTAATGAAAACATTTGAGAGAGGAAGAGAGTGGGCACTCCCTGTGCTCAACAATTCAGTTTCAAGGAGACAATCCCTCATGACTGCCCAGCTCTGTGTCTACTCAGTCTTTCTGGAACATGTTCTGCCGCAACAAATTCTCTTTGAGATTTTCATAATATGGATTGCTAGTTTCAAAGGAATTGCAAATTTGAGAACCACCAGAGTGTAGATTCTCCCAAGTTTAACTTTTTTCTGAGATTTGATTAGATACTTTAGGAAGTTGCCAACCAAAGATGTACATGCATAACTGAGCAATTTCAGAAGAATCCTAAAAGAAAATGGAATATAAAATCATGTGAATGACTTCGCAATATTACTTTGCAAGTAATACTATTGTAGATATTTTGGGTTAAATATATATATATATTTTTAAAGATTTATTTATTTGTACATACAGAACTGGGGTACAGGCCAGAGGCTCAGGGGCGGTGAGAAGCTTCACCAGAGACAGAGTGGGGAGCAGAACAGGCAGATCTACGAAGTACACTGCTGAGGGGAGCAGCGGGAGGGTCAGGAGAGGTCTGCCACGCCATGTGGTCTCCTCCAGGTCAGGCGGGATTCGAACTCATGCGGAAGTGGCTTTAGCTTCTCAGTGCAGTGCTTTAACCCGCTGCGCCACCAGGGAGGGCCTAAATATATTTTTAAAATTAATGTCATCTAATTCTATCTTTTTACTTACAGCAACAACTAGAAAATCTTAAATTACATATGTGGCTAATTCTACTTTTCGGTTGTGTGTTTAGACTTTCCCATCAACTTCCAAGAGACAGGTGTTTCTGTCCAGAAAGTGAGCTTGATGGGGTAGGAAAAGTGAATTTTTCAGATGTGCTTATTTTCTACAATCAACCCTTAGATTCCATGGTGTTTGTGGACTTAGTTCAGTTGCAACTATTTTTACTAGTAGCTTCATCGTTATAGCCTTAACATTATTAGATACTTAGTGCCAACTGCATGCAGAGATAAGGAAGGCCTATGTTATGTAGCCATTGCCTTTGGCTGACCACAAAAGCCCCATATGTTTCATTCATGTATTCCTTCATCTGTTCACTCAGTTAACACTTATTGAGATTCTACTATGTATTGACAACTAGGCAAAGCATGGGGATGAAAATTAAAGCACAGGTTCTGCTGGAAAGGAGCTCAGAGTCAAATGGAAGTGAGAGATGAGAATACAAAGTGATTATGGCAAGTAGAGACCCTGTATGAAGTGAGAAAGTATTATGGCATATGACTTCCTTTAGCCAATATTGACTAGTACCTTTCTTACCCAGGCTTTTCCCAGACCCAAACCCATTTAATTTTTACCAGGAAATTAGAGGATAAGGAGAGAAGCCAAGAATGTTCTGGGAAGAGTCTTACATATACAGACAGAATAAATCAGTTGCCTGCAGAGCCGTGTCTTTGGGGTGGTGCTTTGAGGTGCTGTCTCAAGGAGAACATGGAGAATTCTATGAAATCTTATTCAGAGGGGTCTAATATCAGTTTCCTTAAAAGTGTGTGCATATGTTCCTGTGGATGATGGAGGAGGTATATTCAGAATCACAGAATTGCTCCTGTGAATGACTTGCATATTGTCTATGAACCATTTTGACAGCTTGTGTGAGTTGCCACTCTTGTTCTCTGTGCCTTGAAAATGAAATTGCTTGCATGTATGAAGCTGAGAGATTCTGGTGTGTAATACATACATACATACATACATACATATATATATATATATTGTAAAGTGCATAAAAAAGTTGACTTTGTTAAATCGTTCTCTAGTGGAGAGAAAAATATTCTAAAGATCAACAGTTTCTAGATTCAAGCTGTAGCTCTGAACTCACTCACTGATTAACTGTAGCATATTACTTAGATTTGGCATCATCACCTTATAGCTGAAGGCAACTTAAATATGAAGGTGGAAGAGATTTTAAAATTTGGCATTTATGTCTTTATCCCAGTAAAATTATGCTCACTGTAAAAAACTTGCAGAAAAGTTTATAAAAATAAGTTAAAAATCTTACCACCAAAGAAAAATGTTGTATTGCAAATGTTTTTAAATCTTATTTCATAGTTTAGATCCTATTATATTTATCTAATTATCCTACCTGTTTCACTGGATGTTGTTATGCAAATATTTCTCAGAGAAATTACTAAGTAAATATTGTGTAAAAATATGTTCAGAATGAGAAAAAATAAAGCACAATTTTATTTCATAAATAATACTTTATAGTATGAACAAGTGTATTTATGACATTAGAGAAAATTTAGATAAATAAGAGATAATTCAGTCATTGAAGAACATCTAAGCAAACAAAAGGCTGTTTGTTTTATAATTTTAAATTAAGATAAAGATAGTATTTAAAAAAAATTTTAAAAAGTTTTTTTTAAAAAGTCACTTTTTTTCAGGTTATAGTAAATAAATTTGCTTAAACTATGACACTCAGGGATAATGAATGTGCTCATTTGGGGAGAGAAATTCTTATTAACAAAAGTCAACCAGTGAGCATTTAATAAACCCTGGTCCTTGACCTGTATGAAAAAATTGTGAATTATCAATTATAATGTGGTGCAATTGTTTGGTTGGATGAACAAACTATTAGGTATCATACTTGTTAAAGGAGGAAGAAAGGTGGTCATGACAGGTTTCAGTAGGAGCTGGGATGGTCTTAAGTTGACCTTTCAAGAATGGGAGATAATTAAAATAAGTCAGTGCAATGCCAGGATTTTGATAGTCATGTGTCATGTCCCTTCATGTATCAATACTGGACTTTATGATTTTTTTTAAAAAAGATTTATTTATTTATTCGTAGAGAACTGGGGCACAGGACAGAGATGTGGAGGGTGAGAGGATTCACCAGAGACAGAGTGGGGAGCAGAACAGGCAGATTGACGAAGTACACTGCTGAGGGAGCAGCGGGCGGGTCAGGAGAGGTCTGCCGCGCCATGTGTGGATCTCCTCCAGGGCAGGTGGGATCGAACTCATGAGGAAGTGGCTTAAGCTTCTTTGTGCTGTGCTTTAACCCACTGCACCACCAGAGAGGGCCCGACTTTATGATTTTTTAAACACAACAGATTGCAAATTGGTACTGACACATGCATGCAGTTTTTCAAAGTTTGCAGTATTGTAGATGGTGTGTACTTCTGAGAGAGGAAAATTCCAAACTGCTTAGTCTAGGACTGATTATGCAATGCACAGCACTAAAAGGAATGCAGGAGTGGTTTGCTTTGCAGAGTTTTCATAGAATGGGTGATTGTTAGTAGGAATCAGTGGAACCTTTAGAAATGAGAGGAGAGAGCAAGTAGGTAAACTAACATTAAATATTAAATATTCAGGATGTTGTGGGCAGTTTGACTTGACTCATGCAAATGTGCTTTAACATCTAGTTCTTGGTAGAATTTATATATCTGAGTTTTAAATTTGTTGGTTCCTGAGTCAGCTTATAGTCTCTTGTAAGCTAAGGATCTGATGCACACAGGGGAAGAAGTTGTATCCATTCATATCTCCACTTCATACTTTCTGCATCTGAATTCCCAGGTGAAGAATTACAGAGTATCATTACGTACAATACTATTCTCCAGATTTGGGTTTGGTTCCCACCTGCTAATTCCTTTGATTTTTACAACAGCTTGATTAAAAGTGGAAAGAGAAGAAAGTTGGGCTTGACTTAGCTTCATAAACCTATAAATCCCTCTTGCTGGTATTATGCTTCACAATGAATACAAGCCCTCATAAAAGTCCCAAGTGAATGGATGGCATCCCTACCTAGGGACTAAGAATTGAGTAGAAAATGCTTTTTGGTCAATTTAGAAATATTCATTATGGAGTAAGCCAAAATATACCTAAAACTGTGCATGATAAGATTCGATATTGCATTTAAAATGATGGGAATTCATCTGGTATTTGCTTTTTTCCTTCTGACTATTTCTTTACACAGATACCTTCCAGTTCCATACATGTTGTGAAAAATAGCAAGATTTAATCTTTTTTGATTGTTGAATAATATTCCATTCTGTATAGACACTACAGCTTTACCCAATCATTTGTTTTTAGATAGCTATGTTGTTTCCATAATTTGGCTATTATAAATACTGTTGCAATGAAAACAGGAGTGTATATGTTCCTTCGAATTAATGTTTTTTGTAGTCTTCGTATAGATAGCCAGAGATGGAATTGCTGGGTCATGTGGTATATCGATTTTCAATATTTTAAGTGTCCTCCATAGTTTTTTCCATAGGGGCTAGGCCAGTCTACATGCCCACCACAGTGTACAAGTGTTTCTTTTTGTCCACATCCTCACCAAAACTTGTTTCTGGTCTTTTTGGTATGGATTGCTATCATTGGTGTAAGATGGTGTCTTATTTTGGTTTTGACTTATATTTTTCCTGCGATATTTCACTCATTTGTAACATAGAGAAGTAAAACCAACAGAGAAAACTAAATCAAAACAAAAACCATAGAAATGTGGCTGTACAATTGTAGCTACCAGAGGATGGGAGTGTGAGGGTGAGGGTGGGATCAAAGGCAAGGAGGCCCAATGAACTATGGTGGAGGACTTGGGTGCCTAGGTTATGGCTGTGCTATGCTAACATATATCTGAAGAGGTGTGAGCCTATATTCTGAATCATGTTTACCATGGAAACCAATGTTACCTCAATTAAAAAGATCTGTTGGGAGGAGTTATATAGGAAGTAATACCTTCTTATCAAAAATCTAGAGTTTGCAAAAGTTGACCCAGGAAATTGAGTCTTAGTAGAAATAATGGTCAATGAGAAAATTCACTGTGGCAAAAGAATCTCTGGAGTCATTGTGAGTAAAAATCTCATCGATGAAACAAATATTTATTTAAGTTTTTTTCCTATGAAAATAATTTTGATAAAATAAAAATGGAAATGGAAAAATTAGAGATTCACTTTTGCTGGATAGAAATTTTATTAAGGAATTCAATTGACTTAATAACATTTACCCGAGAAACGACTGCATTCGTGAAGACTCATCGGTGTTGATTTCAATCTGATTAATGTTTGCAGTCAAAACATTCATGCATTGATATGGCAGGGTCAAACTTGGGGGTCACTATGTCTTGTTCCTTGATAGGTTCATTTCATGCAATAATACATCATGAGCAACTGTCTCTGAAGTATAAGAATTAATTGCTGTTCAGAACATACAGGCCCATTGAAATAACTCTTAATTTCAAAACTCTTGATTTGAAAAGTGATAGCTTTGCTATCTCAATTAGAACTATAAATGTTAGAGGGGAAATAATTATCCCTGCATCTATTTCAGGAAGGGTTGCAGATTCCTTGCCTGTGCAAGGACAATTTTTGAATTAGTATCATCTAATTTAGTGCCTTTTTGTCTGGAAACAGTTCTTTCTAAAATGCTTCCTTGTTCTTCTGCTTGTTTTCTTTTCTAAAAATTTGCTTTTGATTACTAATACTAACTGATCTTAGTTAAAGTCAACTCTACTTTGATCACAAAATTCAGTAAAAGACTGCCTATTATTAACTGTATGGCCTTAAATAACTAACTGAATTTCTCTAATCTTATTTCCTCGACAATAAATGGGTGCAATAATACATACACCATTGGGGTATTGTGAGGATTTAGTGAGAGCAATCTTCAAACACCCTATTGTTAAGTAGATGTTCAATAAGTTGTAGTCTTTACTATTTATTATTAGTTATATTACACATTTCCTATGCTCACAATGTAATTACTCCTGCCATTTGGTTTGAGTGACTGTCCCACAATTAGGCTGAAAATTTTCCAAGATAAGGCTTAGGCTCTTTTCCTTTATTCCTTTTATTCCTCTGCAGCAGTCATTAGAGATTTAGTCAGAAACAGCTGGCTCCCCCAGATGAGGTAATTGAAGCTGACTGCATGGAGGGTTATTTAAAGAAGAGGGACAGAGTGAGGGAAACCCAGAGGGAATAAAGAATAAACCTGGGGCTTGCAAAGCCAGGGAACAGAAGTGTAGGGCCACCCAACAAGAGCTGTGACTTCAAGTAGAAAAGCACCAAACTCTGATTTGACAGGAAAGGAACTGATAGATACTTACTTCAACCTACCCACTCTACCTTCTGATCTGCTGTTGCCTCTTTTTGGCCGAGCCCATCAAAAAGACAAACATGAACTCTGGTTAAGTCTTCTGCTCAAATCTGCATCCCTCACACAAAGCAGAGATAAGAGAGAGTGAAACTTGGAAAGTAAACCAGGAGCAAGCAACAGAGCCTGACGTTGCCCTTCAGGTCATATAGCTATTTTACATGCAATAGGTCCCAATACATGTTTGTGGAGGAAGAAGAAAGAACAGATTGAAAGTGTTTCATAAAATGTAGGAGAATCACCTTTAAGTTGAGATGGAGAAGGATTCCTTCTAATGGCATGAAAGCATGGAGAGAAGGTTTGGCCAACCCCAGTTGAAGTCATGCCTTTTCAGTTTCCTAACTAAGGTGAAGGACAGCTATGAGATGACTCAGCCTCCATTTCTTCCTTAGAGAAAGGGAGATAAGGCTAATGTCTACACCTTAGGCTGCTTTTAAGTAAATGACACTGTGCATCTGGAATTCCTGACACAGAAAGAAGTGACTGAAAAGTCTTAGTAAATTAATTCTCAATATCAGTACTTCCCAACTGGGGGTAATTTTGCCCTCCAGCAAAACTTTGCAATATCATGAAACATTTTGGGGTGTTTCAACTGAGGAAATGTCAATGAGATCCAGTGGGTAAGCTTGGGTTCCTATTTTACATCCTATTGTGACCAGGAGAGCCCTTTACAAGAACGAATTATCTGGATCAAAATATCAGTAGTTAAGGAAGCCAGAACTTAAGACTGTTTTCATCTCTTCATCTCCATTCTTGTACTTTTATATCATAAAACCTTATTTTTAAGACTCATGATTACTACTGCTTTGTTCATGCTCAGTAAATTTGGGAACACTGTTTTTTTCCTGCATAGGAAGATAGAGGAGGCAATATTAGGCATAGAGCACTTCAAAAATCTGTGGCGTTGTTCCACTATCATTCTAAATTAATTAATAAAAAAGAAAAAAAAAGATTTGAGTGTGATGTATGTGATCTGAATTACAACTACCCCAATAGTAAAGAACTTAGGTCAAATAAGTGAAATTGATTTGTAAGGCAACGATAATGCAGAATCATTTTTAGGGGCTTCTCACATCACCAGGGAGTGATACATTGGAAAATGTTGTTTCTGCACTGTAATTTCTGGTCAGGATCTTTCCTACAGGAAATGAAAACTAGATACTTCTAAAACTAATGAATCTGAAATAGGTCAGTAGAATTAAACATTAATTTAAAAAACCTGCTCTCAGACATAGTTTTTTCCCTCTATTACTTTCTCCTATCCCCCCAATTCAGCTCTACTCAACCCAGAATTGTTGCCCTTGACAACAGGTGAATTTCCTCTTGAAAAAGATGAAGCTATTAAAGCAGAATGTCCTTGACCTCAAAATGGCTGAGTTTTCCATAATTGTTTCATTTCCTCCAACCTCAAGGGAAGAGTAGTCTTCCAGCTCTCCAACTCATTCATTCACTTGTTTGCTCATTAAGTATTTGTTAATGTTCTTGGCTGTGGCCGAACAAGCATGATGGCCCCTATTCTCATGAAGCATACAGTATGCTAAGGAATGGGGATGTGAATCAATTAAGCCAACAAATAAATAGGTATTGATTGTGACCAACATTGTGAAAGGTGCAGGAGCCATTACAAATACATAAATGAATCTAGAATCCTTTTTAGGCAACCTGACCAAGGAAGATCTAGAGAAGCTGCAAGGCAAGATGGAAGAGATGGGGCTTTCCAAGAAAGGAAGGGATACCCTAGGAAAAGGACTTACATGTCAAAGACCCCAGGCAGGAAAGAGTTGAATGTGTTCATTCAGGGATGAAACACTGGCAAGTAAGATTTCACCAGGGAGAAGATGTAGGACAAACTCAGTGAGGAGTTTGAAGGTATTTTGAAAAGCTTAGGAAAATAGAATTATTTTAAGCTATGCAAGGACTTAATGTTTGCTAATATTTAGTGTGCATTGTCTGTGGACCATGAGGACATTAAAGATGGTATCTTATTTAGCACTTTCATCCATCTTATGTTATGAAACTATGATTATACTCCTTTTTACACACAGTTAAGAAAACCAAAGGCACATAAATACATGAGGGATTCTTAACCTCTCTACTCTTGACATATGGTGCAGAGATTAGTATGACTGCAGGATGTTTAACAGCAATACTCCCCTCTATGCCCTCTACCCACGAGATGCCAGTAAAAAATGCCCCTTCCACCCCATTTGTGCCAATCAAAACTGTGTCCAGGTAGTAGGAGGTAAAATCATCCCTAGTTGAGATTCCCTGTTCTATAGAAAGGAAAAAAGAAATTAATAGAACTCCCCCATCCAATCACCCAGCAATGTCTGCATTGATAACCACTTTTTAAGCTTTTTCTGCATTTACTTTAAAACATCGTTCTTGCAAAATCAGCCAGCTCAGTATTTGTTCCCTCCTTCCCCAGTTGGTAAGTATGTAATACTCATGGGACCCATTCATAAATCACACAGCAACAGCAGTGATGTGGTGTCACATGACTCAGCACGAAGTGTTGACACAGATCTTGAAGGTAAAAGACAGGTAGTGAGTCAAAAGGTGTCAGGTCACCAGGAGGCAAATGCTCCCTACTTCATAGTCCTAAGGGTTCTTCATGCTCATCTCAGCAGTGCCACCAGGTCAGAACTACTGTCTCTTGTCAGAGTCTGAGGTGTGGCTAGTGACGACCTACTTTGGGTACACAGAAGAGTGCCTCCTTTCCCTGAGCCAACACTGGACCAGACAACAGTAGGAAGAGAAGGATGGCTCTGAACGACTTGTGAAAAAATAACACACCATCGTGAGCTAGCTTCAGATCCTAGATTTGAAAAGTGTGAAGGTGCATGACAGTGTGTCTCTTAATAAATGTTTGTAAAATTACTCATTCAATTCATTCAACATCTGGGATGTTAAGGGGCATTTTTGAGCCTTTTTCATGTCAACCCCCTACACCCCAATCTACCAGTATCAAAGATAGTGACCAGCCAAATATTTACTGACTCAGTCAATGAAAATATGTTGGATGTCTAACCCACATCTTCTCTGTTCTTTTGGAGTTTGTAGGCATAGAAAAGGTGAGAGTAATTCAAGTAATTACACAAATAGAGTTGTCTTATGGCAATTCTGATTATTACTTTGAAAGGGAAGATGGATGGTACCTACTGGGGGGACTAGGAAGACCTTACCTAGTCTTTTACAGGGAGCAGTAGAAAGTTTTCAGTGGATGCATGGGCTATTCAGGGATATAAACAGTAAGTAGAAGCAAGTTAGGTTAGAAAAACAAAGGGGCCTCCCTGGTAGTGCAAGGGGTTAAATGTCATCACTATGAAGCTTTCTGCTGCATGAATTTGATCCCCAAGCAGAGAGGTAACCCACATAGTACAGGAGACCTCTCCCCTGTCTTGCTCGCTGCTCCCCTTAACAGTGTATTTCAGTGGTTCTGCCTGTTCTGCTCCTTGCTCTGTCTCTGGTGAATTCTTTCACCCCCACCTCCTGTACCTCTAGACTACATTCCAGTTTTTGTATGCATAAATAAATAAATCTTTTTTTAAAAGATAGTGACATGTGAAACACTAGAAGCAAATAGTATAGCATGTATCGATCCAGAGACAGACTGACTTAATTTCAAGCAAACCAGGAGTGAATGTTACAGGTATGTAGGTTTGACTATGTACATATGTGTATACATGTGTCTTAATTTGGCATCACTGGCACTGTCTACACTGCCTAGTACTGTGTAACTTATAATGAAAATTTAGATTATAATCAAAGGTTACAATTACCTTTTGTGCCCTGCTATTTAATCATGTTTCATGTTTACCTATACATATTGTTTACTTACACTGAATATTGATTGTTGCTATTTAGCACAGCTTTAGAAAGCAAATTTGCCAGTCTGAAACTTTGTCTTCATGAAAGCTTCACTGGATAGAATCCATAAAATAACATGTTAAACAAAGTGAGATAGGAGAGTGATGCCTCAGGATTGTGTCCTACAAAACATATAAGTATAAAGAGAGAAAAATTAGGATCCAGGATACTTACGCAAGATAGAATGTCAAAACAATAAGTAATATGACATGGTACAAAGAACTTGAATGCTGAGGCCAGAGCTACCTGGATTCAAACTTTGGCTTCCACCGAGATTTGCTGTGTTACCCTGAAGAAATTGCTTCACTTGCCTATTTCCTTAATTGTAAAAAGGAATAATGACACTTACTTCATAGCATTAGTGTAAGCAGTAAAGATGAACTATGCAAAACACCCAGCACATTGTTGGTACTAAATACATAGTAACTATGATTATTGATATTAAGAGTAGCTACCATTTTTATATGGAACTGCTAGATTTTTAAACATGACATCATAGACTTTATTGAACATTTCCTGGTGTTCATAGCAAAACAGAGAAGTGATATGACTGATCATGCTAATGAAGTAAAATGAAAGAAGTTCCTTGGACAAGACAAGATTATCTAGCAAATTAAGCATGAAAGATGAAAGATGTTTTCCCCAGGTCTGTGTCAAGGCTTTAATGAGCAATATAGGAGACAGTATCTTTAACATCAACTCCGGGCCAAATCAACCTAAATCCTATGCATCTATTTCTTTTTTATCCTTTCAGAGTAAGCCAGAATCATGAAGCCAAAAAACATTTGTTGACAGGAATGACTTTAATTCCAAGATTCCTGCCCCGGTAGAAATTTGGTTCCTTTTAAAGATGCACATTTGAGTAATCATCATGAAGCAGTAGATCTCCACTCAAATTAGTCTGTCTTTTAGGTATGTCTATAATTCCTATTTTATACATGAGGAAATAAGGTTTCATAGGGCTGTGATGTGATGAACTGCAGACTTGAACAGAGGTCTGTTTGACTCAGGTCCTGCCTTTAGCCTACTTCCACCTTAACAAATATAACTAGACTTTGTGTTCCCCTGACATAAAGGGCTTTGTATAAAATTAGAAAGAAGGAAAATTAAATTGGGGACCTTAGGTGTAAAATTATTGTATTACTGAGACATCTAGGAAGCATGTTTGGTTAATGAGTTTTCTGGGAACAACATTTCAATCTTTTTGTTGTTGTTATGGTTTATTCCAAATCACTTAACTAGAATGACACAGATAGAAAAGATATCAAGAACACATTCCACAAGATTATAGCAGTGCAATATATACTGCAAATTGCACATCTGACTCTGTTCTGAACTCTATGCTTGAAAACAAGCAGAAACAAATGAACCTGTTTATATTAATGATGAAAATCTACATCTTCAATTTGTAAGGTAACTAATTTTTGTTCATTCAGGTTAAGTCATAATGCAGTAAAAACACTCCAAATTAACTGGCACTTAAAATACATTTCCGATTAATTTAATTTTCATTTTCCATATGATTTTGAATGAGAATATGGTAAATTAGTTATAGTTATTATATTAAAGTCAAAACTTGTTCCATCAAAGGGAATGGTAACTCTGATTCATACAAAGAATTTCACTTGGTATAGAGACCTTCAGATCTGTTTTCAGCATTTTCTTCATTCAAAATGAGGATGACAAACAAGAACTATGAAGGAATTGAGATCTTATTCTTCTTGCAAGAGAGTAATCAACTTGCTAGAGATACATAGAGCTGGGCAGATGGCACAAATCCTGTGGCAGCCACAGAGGACATCTCTGCCCACGACACAGCAGGGTGCCACCTGTTTACACTGGTTTCCAGTATTTCCCAAGTTACATGGGATGCCATGGAAACATCCAGGGAGACACTGTATACTTATTGGGTCAGTGTGATAACTGTAGGACCCCAGGCAGGTTTAGGGAACCCCAATCTTATAAGGTGCTGCTAGCAAACTTGCCCAATCTTTGTCCTGCAGGACAAAAAAAAAAAAAAAAAAAAGTCAGAAAACAAATCTTCCCTCAGCCCTGCAGAGAGATGATATCTCAAACTTTCAAAACTGTTTGACATAAAACTTACTTGAAAGGGTAGTCAAGAACCACAGCTGTCACAAGATGCAAACACCAGGAAAGCTGCTTCTCAACAATGATGATAGTAGCTAATATTTATTGAGCTCCCACTTCCAGGGTATTGAACCAAGCCTTTTATATAGATAATCTCTTTCAACTCTCCTACACCCTGAGAAGCACACAATATTATCTACATTGACACAAAAATGTAGTAGAAACTCAAGTTTAACCACTTTCTCAGGGTCATGTGCACAGAAAATGGCAAAGCAAAGGTTTGAATGTACACAATTTACCCATAAGCATGGTATCATCTTGCTGCTTTACAAAAAAAGTATATATATATACATTTGACTATCTGCTATGGAATGAAATAAAACTGAATTTGGGCCCTCCCTTGTGGCACAGCAGGTTAAAGCACAGCATTACGAAGCTAGCCACAGTCACTCAGCTTAAGTTCAATCCCTGGCCAAGAGATGACCCACAGGGAGCAGCAGATCTCTCCTGTCTGGCTTGCTGATCCTCTCAGCAGTATATTTCATCACTCTACCTGTTCTGCTCCCCTCTCTGTCTCTAGTGAATACTCTCACCGCCCTGCACCTCTGGACTATACCCCATTCTGTATGCATAAGTAAATCTTTAAATAAATAAAACATAGTTTATTTTGGATCTGTAAATGTATAATCTTTCTTCTTACTAAGATGTCCAAGGAGAGAGTTTTATAAGATTAGTAGGTGGCTTGATTTGACTCTAGGAAGTCTGTCTCCAAAGTTTGGACACTTTTACCACCAGCTAATGTGATGGTTGATGGTTGATAGCTGAACACTCAGTTACAAAAGGCAGACTCCAGAGTTTAACACAAAAATAGCGTCTCTTTAAGCTTCTTTTCAGGAGTGCACAGCCTCTCAAAGTGCTCAGATAATGTTTTGTTAATTGCTATGTACTATATGTCAAATGCTGCTCTTCCCCTGGGGAGAACAACATGGACTGTCCAGAGATGGACCGTCACCACAATATGCTGGAGAATAACAAGCAGTCAAAACTTGGATAAGCAGTTCTGTAGGTAACACCAGTAGGGGTTAAATTCTATCTAACTATCTTTCGATGTTTAGAGAGATTAAAGACAATGGGTTCTTTACCCATACCTGAGAGAGTGTGATAATTTGAAATGGGGGAGGTCATTTATTCATTCATTCAACAACTTATGTAGAGATTTGCTTTGTATGAGATCTTTGTTCCTAGTCATGTAAATTGTGAGAAGCAAGCTGCTATTTAGGCTACAAAGTGATACATCCTGCAAAGGAGCTATGTAGAAAGATTAAGGGGAAAAGATAGGAAAAAGCAGCTAATACATCCCTGAGATACTGAGGGAGCTTCACATGGGAGACAATTGGACTGAACTTTGAAAAATGAGCAGAAATTGATGTCCTTCTGAGGTCCATTTCACTGACCTCAAACTGAAATCTTCTATGTATTGAACACTTACTGGTATATTGTCTACCTACCTTGTCTTTCTTACTGACTTTTGTATTTATAATTCAAAAAATAGTGCCAGAAGTACAGTAGATGCTAAGTATCTGTTGAACAAATGACTAAATGTTAAATATTAAGTTGTGCATGCATTCTTCATGACTATGTTTAAAAAACACATATGTGCATTTTGTAATCTCAAAAGATCCTTTTGTTTTAACTAACTTTCAGAAAACCTTTTAAATTGCCTTCATGGCAATATGTCTCTTCCATACAAGACAGGAAGCAAAGTGGAATGAGAACTGATTAATTTGTTCATTTGCTAGATGTTGTTTGAGAATATACTATATGCAAAGGTCCGGATGTCAAGCTATCACATAGATTTCAACATTTTGATCCCTATCCATTAGAATATGGAAAGGCAGCAGAATTTGTCAATCTCTTGGCCTCTTTGACTTATGGGCTGCTTTCAGCCGATTATTATTTTTTTAATATTGCTTCTTTGTCCTCGTGGGTATTTTGATTAGTTATTTTTTATATATATATTGGACCTAGGAAAATCTCTGAAAACCAGTAGAAGCTACCTTTTTGAAAGAGATATTTATATTTAGGTGTCCCCTTTCTGTACCAGGAAGTGGAGGATGACTAAATCTTTAAAGACTTCTCCATGAAGAAGGCAATGACTTAAAGCTGCAAACAACCACATCCTCATTTTCTATCTTCTACCTGATAGTATCCCAAAGCAGGTTGCCCCTCAATATCTTTTTTCTTTTTAGATAAGATGGCATTTAAGGTGGTGGTGGTTCAGGCCATTTTGGAGTGTTAGTTTCTTGGGTATCTCCCATGTATACAGGAGGCATACATAATATTAAACTTTTGTTCAATTTTCTTCTGTTAATTTGTCTTTTATGATAGGGAATGTCTTAGCTAAGAACCTAAAAGAGTAGAGAAAAATTTATTTTTCTTTTCCCACAATAATAAACACAGCATGGAACATAGTTTGTGATGAAACAGTATAAGAAAGAACAAAAAGTTATCATTAAACAAAGGGGGGAAGTTAAAGGCCATTTTCTAGACACTGCCTACAGAAAAAGTCAGCACTTCTATCTTTGATTTTCTGGGAGGAAACATGAGTTGGAAACATCGATTAACTATACATTATTAATTCCCCCCAGGCTGTTTCTTATCTTCATCTTCTCTTTTTGCTCTTAGAATAAATACAGTAAAAATATGCAACTGTTAGAAACATAAATAAATATGTTTACATTTGAAGGAAAGAGATGTGTTAAGCTTACTCCTGGATTAATTTAATTAGTAGGTGATTGCTGAATACTATGTTAATAGAAATTAATCTTTACATAGCAGTGGTTGGTTTATCCAAACAATTTCTGTAACGTATCTTTTATACTTCAACATTCTCTACCTTTATTCAACTTTATTTTCTCTGAAACACTGAAGCATGCAAGTTTATTAAGTAGTCTCCCTTATTCTCAAATATGCTGATCCCGAGTAAATATAAAATATTAATGCAGGTCATGTAAGTTGAATCAGAAATGGTTTCCAATCAGCATGAAATCATCTTTTAGTTTAAGCAAATGGTGCCAGCATAAAAAAAAAAAAAGAGAGATGCAATTATAGTGGTGCCTAGATTCTTCTGCTATAGACCTCTTGCAGAAAAAAAAAGTCTTTAACATATAATGGCTTTAGCATTTGTCTTGTCATGTAACTCCTTTGTGAATTTCATCATTCTCTTAACTTGACCAAATGCAAATTGCTGCCCTTCAGCTCTCAAGAAAGAAAGCGTTGGGGTTGTTTCTTAAAACCCAAAGAAGTCAATACCTTCCCTTGTGACTTCATTCCTCTCAGTAAAATCTAAAATCTTCGGTATCCTTATTGCTTATAGGATCAAGTTCAAGATTTTAGCATATGATTTGTAACCATCCATATTAGGCCCAGGCCATTCTCTCTCCTCGCTCTTGACCATCGACATTTGACCACTTTTTTTTTTTTTTAAAGATTTATTTATTTGTGCATACAGAACTGGGGTACAGGCCAGAGGCTCAGGGGCGGTGAGAGGCTTCACCAGAGACAGAGCAGGGAACAGAACAGGCAGATCAACGAAGTACACTGCTGAGGGGAGCAGCAGGCGGGTCAGGAGAGGTCTGCCACGCCATGTGGTCACCTCCGGGGCAGGCGGGGATCGAACTCATGCGGAAGCGGCTTTAGATTCTCAGTGCTGTGCTTTAACCCGCTGCGCCACCAGGAAGGGCCTGACCACTTACTTTTTTACCTGGAACTCTTGTCCCAACTTCTCTTATTTTCTGCCACTCATTCTTCACAAATCAGCTTCATGTCTGCCAGGTATCTTCCCCCACTGCGCAGATTTGGCTAATAACTCCTTTCCTGAACTCCATGATACCAGAGGTAGACAGAATCTTTAGTTGAAATCACCTGTCCACATCTGCTTCACCCAAATAGACTAAAATCCCACAAAGGTCAAATGCGTTGTATTCATCTTTGCATCCAATGTCAGCCATTTTGTAGATGCAATAAACAGTTACTGAATGAATTATGACCTTAATGATGGACAGGAAAGGCAGGAAAGACCTTGGATTTACAAACCTAGGGGGATCTGAAGAGTAAAAGATGCAGCTAGTCTTGCCAGGAGCTGGTGGGATAGTAATCAAGTAGAGGGCAAAGACCATGAGGTGGGACAAAGTTTTAAGTTTTTGAGACAGAGAATTCAATTATTAAATGGCACTCATGTTGGGGAATTAGAGACCTGACTTCCAAGGGAAGATAGTCAGTAAAAACAAGGGTGATACCTGGACAAACCAGAAGGCTCAGAAGCCTATAAAAAAGGGAACCTGAGGACTCTCCATAGTGGCGCAAGGGGTCAAGGCACAGCACTATGAAACTATCTGCAGCCACTACAGCACAAGTTCATACCCTGGCCAGGGAGCTGTCCCACATGGTGCAGCAAAACTCTCCTGAACCACCCACTGCTCCCCTCAGCAGTGTATTTCAGTCAATCTACCTGTTCTGCTCCCATTCTGTCTCTGGTGAATCCTCTCATCCCTACCCCCCACACCACTGGCCTATACCCCGTTCTTGTGTGCATAAATAATAAATATTTTTAAAAATAAGAAAAGGGACTCCTGAAAGCCCATGACTCTGGCAAGGAGACAAAAATCTGAAGGAGAACTTGCCACAGGCTAATTACCAGCAGCCATTTCATAAGCCAATGTACAAGAGGAGAAAGAAGGAATTTGATTTTGGAAAATTCTTAAACTCCTGAGATCAGAATGCAGAAAGAGTTCTTTACTACTTTGTCCCTGCCTCATAAACAAGAACCACAGATTTTCTGGTACACAAAAATATATCAGCAGGGCTCTCCTCCTTAGGGTGGGGCAGGTGATAGAATAAGTAACATAACCAGTGGTTTCTGCTCTGTTTATTCATTACTGTCCTCTGCAAATACAATAACAATAATAATACTTATCATTACTTGTACAGTGACGATACCAAGCAAACTCAGCAAAATGGCTAACGCATGGGGTTAGGTTCCCTATGTTCAGATACTACCTCCTGCTCTTTATATCACTTGTCAATGTTTCTTAGCTAGTCAGTAGCAGGGCTGGGATTTGAGTCCACACTGAGTTCAGAGTCACAAGCTCTTAATCACCTGTCCAGTATACTTCTTATTTAAATTGGAATTTTTAACATAGATGGAACTGAAAGAGATTATGCTAAGTGAAATAAGTCAGAAGGAGAAAGACAAATACTGGATGGTTTCACTTGTACATGGAAGAGAGAGAAATAAAATAAAGTGTCAGATAATGACAAACTTGAAAACAAACCTCTGAAGACTGACCATGGGTTGGCAGTCAGGAGGGGAGGAGGTGAGGAATGGTGAAGAGGTGAAAGGGGGTGGAAGAAGGTGGGTACTTTGGTCATGGGAGGACTGAAATGACCATACCTGAAGGGAGAACTCCTATGCTGTCAAAACATTAACAAGGATTTAAAATAATGGTACTGTATAATAAATAAATTAGAAATAGTAAATGCAAAAAAAAGTTTTCCTCTGGTCTGGAAAATAATCCATTTGTATTCATTCTTCATTTAGGCAGATATTGTTTGTGTGCTCATAAGAGGAATTGAGAGCAAGCTGAAAACGCAAGACTCTTGGGCAGTTCATGCCCAGATTTCTCGTCTCTAGGGTTACCCAGAAAGTTCCGCGAATCCATAAAAATAAATTAGACCTTATGTGGAGCTCTTACTCTTCAAAGTCTTTTCTACAATGTGATCTAGAATTTATAAGAGTGGTTCTGAGGAATGAGATTGTTGGGAAAGAAGGAAAACTTCCCTCAGCCTTTTGGATTTTTTCATGGGCTAATTGAGTAATTAAATTAATGTCAGAGAGAATTGTAGGAGAAAAAAATGAATTTTGTACATACTAAAAATCTGCATAGCTGTGGATTCTAAGACCAGTGAATAATAAATAGACACATATGGCCCTCCCTGGTGGCGCAGCGGGTTAAAGCACAGCACTAAAGAAGCTAGGGCCGCTTCTGCATGAGTACGATTCCTGCCTGCCCAGAGGTGACCACATGGCGTGGCAGACCTCTCCTGACCTGACCCGCCCGCTGCTCCCCTCAGCAGTGTACTTCGTCGATCTGCCTGTTCTGTTCCCCATTCTGTCTCTGGTGAGGCCTCTCGCCACCCTTGAGCCTCTGGCCTGTATACCCTAGTTCTGTGTGCACAAATAAATAAATCTTTAAAAAAAAATTAAAAAAAAATAGACACATATATACATATATATCCTAAGCTAAGGAATAGTATAGGGGCTGGAGTTTCAAAAAAAGAGGAGGGGAACTCACATGATGAGGAGAAGATGACTCATATAATGACGAACATATACTCTGTAACTAGATGTTTACCTTGCTAGGTAGATTTCTCCAATAGAATAGTTATTTTTGGCAAAATCTCTAATTCTGAGTAATATTTCCAATTTTCATTCTCCTGGGTTATTCCAAGGGAATAGCAAAAATTTTTTAGGACTTCAGCACAAGCTAATCCACATGCTTAAGTGACATGGCTTGTGAAGGCCTGCTCTAAACATCTTGGGGGAAATCCCTCTTTCAACATCATCAAACAAACACACACACAGACCTTTTGCTCAGAATGACTTGTTATTTTTAATTTTCTCTGAAAACTGAAAATCCACAGACAAACTCACTAAAATTCTCTAAAAACCAGATTAACTGGCCTCAGAAAATAAGGCCATCTGTAATCAATGTGAGATAACTAAGTTTTCTGCAGCTCGGGTCAGAAGAGTCAAGGGAAAGTACCCCAGTTAATTTGGTGCAGTCATTTTCTAGTGATGGTTTGTGTCAAAGGTCCCTGTTCTGGGTTAACAGTGATGCTGGCAAATAAAGAAGAATACTTAATGGGATGGTCTGCTGCATATATTGCTTCAAATGTTGAATTTGTTTCTCCAACCTCTTCCATAATTTCAATTTCAGTTCATGGATAAATTTGATCAGCAGCACTGCTAAGACTTACTCTGTATAATTCAAGTCTGTGTTGGAATCTTTCCAAGAAAGTACAGCTACAAAGAATACATAAAGTACCTTGCTGTATATAGATAACTCCTTTTCACCTTTAGCAGCAATGCAGATTCTAAAGAGACTGGAGAAAAGCAGCCAACCCCTCTACTTGTAAGGAATAAAATAGTGATGCCATATTTTATACTATATTTAATGGGTTTGTGTGTGTGTGTGTGTGTGTGTGTGTGTTTCACAAGCATTGTAAATGCTTTTGGTATTCACAGGTTCTCATAACATTTAGCTAGAAAGCTAAGCACTGAACAAATTTGCAAATTAAAGTCCTTGCAAACATGTCAACTAAGAACTGATTATCTTTGGGCAGTTTTATTTTGTTTGCTTGGTTGTGGTTTTGAGTCACTCGGCTGATCACCATTTTTTTCCTTCAAAAGTGCACTAATGTTTTTATTTTATTTTATCTACCTTGAGTACTTTTTTTAGATTGTATTTAGAGCTGCCAAGTATCTGACACTCTACTGGCTACTTTAATCCATTTAATCTTTACATAGTTCAGTAAGGTAAGTTTGTTATTATTCTATTTTACAGATGCAGAGACTAAGTCAGAGAAAAAATTTGCTTGTAGGTGTCAGAATTGGGATCTCAACCAACACAGTTGAGCTTAAGAAACCATGCTGTACATCTCTCTGCTACACTGCTTCCCAAAACTTTATTATTCACAAATATTTATTAAATGAATGAATGATTATGTGAATTTTAGAGAACTTACCAAGGAACTCTTGCAGAGAACATGACCTTTAAAAGTTAAACAATGCACTAATTATTCACATGAATTGATTACCTAAGGACATCTTGTTTAATGAAAAGTGTATCCATGAGCAGAGAATTGATCTCTTTCTACATACTGAATTTGAGAGTGGCTTTCCCTGAGAATGAAGCTATATAAGAGTCAGCATCTTTTCATGGTGACCCATAGATCACATGCTCATCTACTACAATGGTCTGTCTAAACATCTGGTTTTAGACTAACACCTTCTGCAAGTGTATTGTCAGAACCTTGAAAGCTAAAACAACACTAACTGTGACCTTTGGGCATTGTGTTTTCTAATCATGTGCTAAACTCTTAATGTGCATTATCTGAATTTAGTCTTTACACTCGGTTTGAAAGATTAGGAAAACAGTCTTGTAAAAGTAAATTGACTTACTCAAGATAACACCGTCTAAAAGGGATGCTGCCAGACAGTTTGATCCCAAGCTTAGGCTCTTATCCGCCAGGTATGCTCACTTGTGCCCAGTGTGACACCTTCCCTCTTCTCTCTCCTGTGCCTTTCTCTGTGCCTGAAGCCATGGACAGATCTGGTATCTACTGATTGACTGAAAGATCAGTTGGTTGATGGACTAATGGAATGAAGTGGAAAACTAATCACTGATCTCTACAGTGGTAATTTCTTAAGTTAGTTTGCATCTGAATCACTTGGGGAACTTGTTAAAAATGCAGATCCCCGCCCTCCCTGGTGGCACGGAGGGTTAAAGCACTGCACTAAGAAGCTTAAGCCACTTCAGCATGAGTTCAATTCCTGCCTGCCCCGGAGGTGACCACATGGCCAGGCAGACCTCACCTGACCCGCCCGCTGCTTCCCTCAGTAGTGTACTTCATCGATCTGCCTGTTGTGCTCCCCACTCTGTTCCTGGTGAATCCTCTCACCCTCCGCATCTCTGGCCTGTACCCCAGTTCTATATGAATAAATAAATAAATCTTTAAAAAAAATGCAGATCCCAGTTCAATTAGGCACCGAGTAGAGAAAGTAATTCTGCATTTCTAACAAGCTCCCTGGTAATACTGATGCTGTCTTGGACTGCACTTTACACCAAGGCTCCAACCTGAGTTGTGCAGTGTGGTAGCCACTAACCACATGGCGGTTTTTAAATTTAAAACAATTAAAACTAAATAAAATTCAGCTTTTCCTTCATACTATTCACACATTTTAAAGCCAAATAGCCAATATCACTATTGTCTACCATGTTGGACAAGTAGACATAGCAAACTTCCATCATCACAAAAATCCTAGTGGAGTCCACTGCTGTAGAATATTCAGTTAATGTGGAAAACTAATTTACTTTAAGAGACCCAAATATATTCATCTCTCATTTTATTGACTAGAAATTTTGCATGTCAATGAAGTTGCCCTGATGTTATCTGATGTTATCCTATCCTCACATAGGATAACAGAGTTTTTGGTGGGTAACGGTGTTAAAATATACAAAGAATACTGGTAAATATATATTGTTTTTTCACAATAAATGTGCTTAAGAAAAATAAAGCAGTGTGTTAAAAATAACACACTACAACATTGTCATGGCTCCAAAAGCACCAGAACTTTTGAAAATTGTCTAATTAGAAAGCATACGAATTTGCATCTTGTCTTTGTTAATAACAGCTATGATTTTGCTTCAATTGTGGCTTTGTCCGAGGCCGCATTTCTACCTATTTTAAGGTTGTAGAGGCCATGCTCATTGTCAGCAGTGTAAGGAAAGTCATTTTTGATCACCGCTGATATCCTTAAAAATGATTTTGTTCAGTTGTCTCATTTTATGTATGGTTTTTAAAAAGGCTCAAAAAGACATCATTTGCAGTGAGTGCTAGTTAGAGCTGGTAATATTTGCTGAAATGATAGGACTCTGTTTTTCTTTTATCCCTTACTGGACTCACAGAGTGAACATGTGAAATGTAACACTTTTTATTTCCATTTCTTTTCACACTGTCAAACATATACATAAAGATATCAGACTCAGAAACAAATAGCCTGGAATGAAAACAGATAAAGCTACAATACTACAGTGCAATTTCTTGTTTACCACTGGTACAGATTCATTATAGCAATTTAGAAAATACAAATAAGAAAAAAAATTTACACAAACAATGCACAGTTATTCAGAGATACTGCTATAAATTTGGTAATTATGTAGGCTCCTTATTTTTCATTCATTTCTAAAAACATTTTTACAATCTTATGAACATCTTCTCAAATATTTTTTTTTTAAAGATTTTATTTTTTATTTGTATATACAGAACTGGGGTACAGGCCAGAGGCTCAGGGGCAGTGAGAAGCTTCACCAGAGACACAGTGGGGAGCAAAACAGGCAGATCGACGAAGTACACTGATGAGGGGAGCAGCGGGCAGGCCAGGAGAGGTTTGGGGCGCCATGTGGTCACCTCCGGGGCAGGGGGGGATCGAACTCATGCGGAAGTGGCTTTAGACTCTCAGTGCAGTGCCTTAACCCACTGCACCACCAGGGAGGGCCTCAAATATTTTTATAAGATTCTAAGTCTTATAAAAATGGCTAAAGTAATGTTCCATTGTATAATAATATCAACATTTATCCATGAGTCACAATAATTCAACATTGATATGGTTACTTCTTTTTACTTATTATAAACAATGTGGGGATAAGCCTCATTGTAAAAAATTAACATAACTTTTCATCAAGATATATTTATAAAAGTGGAATGTTACAAAAGATCTTAAGAATTCTGATGCAAAGTTTCAAATTTCCATCCAAGAGGCATATAGTCATGTATCCAATAGAAAGCATGTCCATATTAACTCCCTGCTGATATAAAAAAAAAAACTGTTTAATTCAAGACTGTCATCAGACCCCAGAGGAGTATTCACACATAGTAGGCACTCGAAAAATATTTGTTAACTAGCCCATATTCTGGCATATCATGCTGTGCGAAAAACATTACTTACAATTCTGTCTTTCTTTGACTTTGTTGTTATTATAACTGCATGGAGACATTTTTATAGGTTTATCCGGAAGTATGTCTAAGAATAAACATGAATTTCCTGAAAATCTCTAATCTAATACCTTTTTTCTTTTCATGTGGATGGCTTTCTTGTTGATGATCTCTCAAACACAGTATGCAACTGTTTTCTGCTCTTTTCTACCCCTCAGCATATTTATAAAATGTTCTTGCTGTCACTTTATGTCTGCTCCCATCAAAGAGTACAACATTTGGGGCAAATTAGCCTGAGCAAAATACTATTAAATTTATGAGAAAGAAATAGGGCCCTTCCTGGTGGCACAATGGGTTAACGTGCAGCACTATGAAGCTAGCCTAAGCCACTTCAGCACGAGATTTAGATTCCAGGCAGGGAACTGACCCACAATGGCCCACTCCTCCTGACCTGCCAGCTGCTCCCCTCAGCAGTGTTTTTGGTCAGCCTGTCTGTTCTGCTCCCCATTCTGTCTCTGGTGAATGCTCTCATGCCCTGTACTTTTGGCCTGTACTCCAGTTCTGTATGCATAAATAAATAAATCTTTAAAAAAAGTATTAATGAAAAACAAAGGAAATGATCATATTTGTGCCATCTTCAGTATAAGAACCTTTTAGTATAGCCACTGGTTGGACTCAAATAATCCTCTTCTCGTTAGGGGAGAAATTAGAGTTATTAAGTGCATTCACTTTAGTCTTGATTGGAGCCTGCCTTCGTGGCTCTGTGATTGTGGGTGAATTACTGTCTCCCTAAGTGTTGGTTTCCCCACTGGAAAAAGTGCTTCTTGCTTAGGATTGTCACTAAGAACCGCTGGAATAGGGCATGCAAAGGTTTTAGTGACAAGTCCACTCAGAATGAACAGCCACGCAGAGGTGACCTTAGATAATAGGACTTCAACTGAGAATTAAATTTATGTACAGTTCTATTTTTGGTTCTATTTTATGAAATTCATATGCACTTTTAAATTCTAAGAGATTAGCATACTAGATTTTGCCCAGTTTACCACTTTGAGAATTGAGCAGATTTTATTGAGCCCATTCTCCACTTGGAGAAAACAAGACCCAGAGTTACACAGCAAATGTTTCTGACATGTCAGAGATCCAAAAAATTACTGGCCCTAGAACTTGAGCTAAAATATCTCTTTACCCACTTCAAACTGACAGATTACTTCATGATAGCTATAGTAATAATATTGGTGGATAATAATGATTATCAAATGATAAAAGCTTACATAAATGAGTGCTTACTTTTAGCGAACCAGTATACATTTATTCATATTTATTCCTCACAATAATCAGAAATGTAGGTGCTGTTTTTCTCACTAGTTGAGAGAATGTATTAATTTGCCCAGAATCACATAGCTGGGAATTATAGTGCTGTAAATAGAAACTAGCTCTAAAGAAAGACCAAACTGTGCTTTTAACCATCTAACTTCAGTGACCTGTATTGTAAAACTAACCACTCAAAAGCCAGTTCCTGCTCCCAGCAGAATACAGAGCATTTTTTCCTTGACTCCACTAACTCAACAGGACTGAACATAATAGCAGAATCTAAACTGTTTCTAATTTGCCATCCTATTTAAAGTCATGCAAAATACATTAACCCACTAACTTTACAAATATGAAGTGGAATTTATTTTTCAAGTCTGCTTGAAAAAAAAAATATCTGAGCAAAATCTCACTTTCCATCATAAGAGATTTTGCCTGTATTCATTAGTTCTCTGGTTGAGTACCCAGAGAGGAACAAGTTAACAGATTATTCAAATAAACAAGCTCTCTGAAAGCATACTTACAACTTCATCATTTAGGAGAGACCCTGTTCAGAAAAGCAATAAATCATGTCATTATTTTATCAAAAGCTAAAACAGAGGATAAAAGTATATAGGCAGTAAGTGTACTTTGCAGAGTTTAGGGTGCAGCTGTGTGGATCTCCCAAGTCGTTCTGATAGATCTTTAAAAACATGGGTTGAAGGTATGAATCTCATTTAAAAGGGACATTGAGTAGTGAGTCATTTTCAATGAGTCACCAACTTCCCAAGTACCCCAATAAAAAAGGCCATACTAATCTTAGTTTCCATTTAACTTGGTGTGTTCTCATCTAAAGAAACATGGAGAAATAGAAACTATATAACTAGCCACACAAACAGAACTGAAGTTGAAAGAATATATATACAAAGTGCTGGCTCTCTGCCCTGTCTGATTTCTTCCAAGCACCTATTCTATTTCATTTGTGCACTTTGCAAACAAATTAAGGGAGATCACTAGTGAGGAAAAGTATTTATACTTTGCCCTTTAGTTATTACAGACTTAACTGTTGATGGTACATACCATGTCATTCAAGTGAGCCTTGAGGGACAACTGACCTAGTAGAGCCCACCATCCCTTTAGTAAGTTATGGAATTTCTTATAAAACTGTGAGATGCCCTCAAAGCCACACTGAAGGGTACTTGAATTTTATTACTGGAGCGTAACACAATGGTAGAGACCAGTTAACTGGGTCTATACCATCATGATGACAGTAAAACGAAGATGGCAATGATGACAGTACCTAACATTTTGTTGTACCTACCATGGGCTGAGGACAGAGCAACAATTTCATGGATTATCTCATTTAGTCTTTGCAATGTTCATAATGAAGATAGTATCGATATACTATTTGACAGTCCAACTGAGGTTTACAGAAGGCAAGCTAACTGTCCAAAGGCCACATGGTTAGTGAGCAATTGATCTAAAATCCAAACTCTAATATTCTGATTCCAAAATGAAGACCTGTTAGTCACTATAACCATGATCTTTAAACTTTTTGAACATACACTGTATCAGCAAAGCATTTTGAGGATACTTCTTCATTATGCTTATTTTTGATAATATGTTACTATATTATGTATTTTAAAACTTATGAAAGTATAAATTAAGCATTAATCAAATAAAAAAATAGTGTTTTTTAATCAGTGCTACAATTTTTTTCATCTCAAAACATTCAGTAATATTTTACTGAAAATATTATGCTTGCCTTTTTTTTTTTAAATGCTTATTTATTTATGCATACAAGAACTGAGATGTAGGCCAGAAGTGTAGGGGGTGAGTGAATTCATCGGAGACAGAGTGGGGAACAGAACAGCAGTTTTACTGAAATGCACTGTTAACAGGGGCAAGACAGGAAAGATCTGCTGTGCCATGTGGGTTATTTCTCCCACTGCTCGGGGATTGATTTCAGGCTTTAGAGGTGACAGCTTGAGACTTTACCCCTATTATGCTTGATTTATTTTTTCTTTTAAAATTGGTTGTAGATTAGTAAGTTAAAGACCCTGTTATGAATTTTTATACTATCTGGTCTTAAATGGAAAAATTGCTTTATAAGAACCCTTAGATTAAAATGGAAGGTGGGCATTATAGGCTGCACTTTTAAGTCAAGATATCTTTATTTCAGCTCTATCTAATAGTTACACAGAGATTTTTAATGAATACTATTTAGTAAATTTCGGACTTTCTAGTTTCAATCTATTGTTATTCAATGAAGGCTACATCTTTATACATTGTCTTGATTTGTTTAAAACTTAACTAAAACTTAGTTCAAGTACATCCAAAATTCTTCCAAAATTTTCCAGAGCATTTTAGAGATACTTCAAGTATATAAATTTACCCTTAGATTACACAAAACCAATTTCTGCTTTTAAATTACTCTCCTGATAACATCAGTTTGTCTTTCAAGAGTTTGTCTTTATGTTGTAGATACTTGGTTTTGTTTTGTTTATTTTAGTTGAGCCATTTTTGGTTTATATTGCTGTTTGTGTTTTAGAATTAGGATAGTATAGATACCTTTGAATTAGTATAGAATTAGATAGTACCTAGAATATTTTGTATTCTTTTGGTAGCTGCCTACAAGTAGAATTGCTGGGTCATATAGTAGATCCATTTTTAATATTTTGAGGATCCTCCATACTGGTTTCCATAGAGGTTAAACCAATCTTCATTCCCACCAAAAGTGTAAGACAGTTCCTTTTTCAACACTATTCTGTTTTTTATTTTCACCATTCTTACGGAGTATGGTGGTATCTCATTGTGGTTTTGATTTGCATTTCCCCCCTAACAGTAAGTGATGCTGAAGATACCTAGATGGGGATGTTGTACTAATTGTAATGGTTTTAAGTCATCTTTAGCTAATGTATCAAGATGGGGTGCAGTGGCTTTGGTTTAGAGTTGATTGTGATGAAATGTATCAAATATTCTTCCTCATAATCTTGCCATTAGGAAGGGCTGACTTCCTGGTAGACTTGAGGATTTTGATGTGACTGATGAGGAATAAGAGTTAAAATGTTGATTCTTCTACTTTACTACTCATTTTGCTAATCTTACATAGGGATAGAAAATAGAAAGTAGAGGGCCTCACATCGTATCTTTTTAATGGATTCTCTTGGTTTGGGCAGTGGGTAGCAATCATGCTGTTATGAACTGGGTGAATACTGAAGTTAATGAAAAGATTACTTTGGGATCAACCAAAAAAATGCCCATTGGTAAAAGCAAGGCTCAAGGTATAAAATATTCAAAGTTCAGTTTTTCAAAATATTCAAATTTTGAATATTCAAACAGTCTAAGCAAATGAAACTAACAATGTTAGGGGATTGAGACTTAGCATTATTGTGGGGAATTTAAGTTGTTATAAGTGGCCCTGATGACAGACATTCCCCAACTTGTTCCAAACTTCACAGCCAGATTATCCACGACTCACATTAAAAAACTGTAAGTTATGGAAATAGTAAATATATCTATAAAAAAATGTAATGAATTCCAAGGCATCTATCACCCAGTTTGCCATTTCATTGTCAATCTGTTTCACCTATGTGCTCCATGCCTTCTTACTGAATTATATTCAAACATAACATTAGCTCCATAAATATTTTAGTTTAGAGGTACTGTTGTAAATATTAAAATTTATTCTGCTTTTGAAAAATAAAAATGGGGAAAAGCAGTATTAGTTATAAATTCAGTTTTAAGGAGGCACTTTTCAAAACCTGGGTCTATAGGACACGAAGACATAGAAGTTCTTGATGCTTTAAAAACTTGGGGTGCCAAACTTCAAGCTGTACTACAAAGCCATAATAATCAAAACTGCATGGTACTGGAATAAGAATAGACATACAGACCAGTGGATT
>NW_004567105.1:51645080-51672126 GCF_000260355.1 Condylura cristata
AAAAAAAAATAAAAACTTGGGGTGCTTGCCTTTTACTGGGGAACAGACCAATTACCCAGCAGTCAGACTGCTCACCTAGGTCTAACTCAGACTGGTCATTTTGTTTTTGCTCAAGGAAAGTCATACTTTTAGTTTGTTTTCTATCTGGAAATGGGAATTTTCCAATGTGTAAGTTGGTGCTAAGAGGAAGAGTCTAGATTATATTCAAAACTGCAATTGAGTGCTTATAAAAACAATTCTGAGGCCCTTCTGTGTAAGGACTGTCATTTATTTTTGGTGTTTTGCTCAAAATTCTTTATTCCAGGATGATGTTTCTATGTTACAAGACAAAAAATTAGACTTAAGGTTCTGAGATGAACATTTCCACTTACATATGATGGTCTAAGCCAGTGTGAAGGCTGAGGCTCAACTGTCAGAGCTGGTGAAAACTCTAGCGCTATAGACTAGATAGCAGATGGCTAAGGCAGAAAGGGGAAAGCAAAACAGGCCACCAGCCCTGTGCTTAGTGATGACAGAGACAGAACATACTTGGAAGTGAGATTCTCGCCTTACATATAAAGTTCCAGCAGGTTCTTTTCCCTGTGAGAGGCAGTGCTTGCCCATATACCTGCTCTGGCCTGGCAAGTGTGTGAAATCCAGTAAATACCTGCCCTTAGGCAGCAGCTTGGGTACAGGGTCCTTTTGACACACAAAAGAAACCAATTCATTTGCAAAAATCAAGGTTGAGTTCCTAGACTTAGTGCAGGTAATAAAACTTGGGGAGAAAGGGATCTCCAAGGTCGTGAGAGGGATATAGCTTCCTGGGGTCAGACTATAAGGATATCTCTGGAAGCAGCACCAGTTCTTGGTGGGGGTTGGGTGGGGCAGTGCTGTACAAATGTGGTCATCCTCCACCCCGGTATTCGAGAAGAGTTCCCCCTCGCCCCCAATTAGTCTCGCACATAGCATGCTACAGCCACGTGAGCTTGTCTTCATCCCCCGTGAGCTGGATGACCGCATCTGCAGAGCCTGTCAAATTTGTTCACCTGCTTTATGGCCTCACTTTCCTTTGGCTCTTGTGTCCTCTGGGAGGTTTTTCCTCACCCTCCAGGTTGCTGGCTCTATGCTGGCTGTGGCTTCCTGGCACGCCTCTGTGTTGGTGTCCTGGGGCTCTGAGTATTGGCCCTAAAGCAGATCACCTGTGCGGAGGGCCAAGTAGCCAGGAGGCTCCGCGCATGCTCATGGTGAAACGGCCAGCTTCCCCTGCACGCGACAGACAGGAAGTAGCCACTGCCCTCTTCCGGCCACACACTCTAAGGCGAAGGAGCCTCTTCTGCAGCCGCTGCCCGACTGGGGCTGGTCCTCACAGACCGCGGTGGGGGCAGCCCCTGGGCCTTTCGGACCCTCCTGGCGGTGGCGGCCACACCCAGTCAGCATCTCACACCCTGCGCCCTCTTCTTCCGCTGTGCACGGGGTGCACACGCTTCGCCCAGGAACTGAGGAGCTGGAAGCACCTGTGTCACTCCCAAAAACTCCAGGGCGCCTTCGTATAACTCCCAGGAGAGGAGGACGTCCAGGCACCTGAGTAGCAATGTTTCAGGACTTCAGCTGAGTGACTGGGAAACTTTGTGGGGATTTCAGCGGCAGCGTCCTTCATGCGCAGCCGCAGAATAGTCCCTAGAGCCGGGAAAGGGCAGCATCTTCTTGATCTAGCTCCCTCCAGACTTGAAGGTGCTGAAGAGGGGGTCAGTGGCCGCTTGGTTTTCAAGGGTTCTTCTTGGGGGTCATACCCAGCATCAGCTCCAGAGCCTGGCTCAGCAAGTGAGCTCCCCACAGCTTCTGGAGTTGGGCAGTGAACATCAGCGTTTGGTGCTGGCACCCAGGAGAGCACCAAGTCAGAGTACTGGACATGCCGCTGGAGGCAGCTCTGGTGGTACGCCCCAAGAGCTCTGCCGGAATCACAACTAGGTGGGCCTCCACGGCCAACACCTGTGTGGCAGGGCTTGTGAGCACGAAGTTGCACGGGCACTTGAGAAAAGAGATGTTAGTTCCAGGGCCGCCCCGTGGATGCGGAAGTGCCTGCTAAGGCTCGGGCGCCAGGTGGATGGTCCAGGCCTACATCCTCGACAGGACTCGGCCTCTGAACAGGTTAGTAGGAGGGTGGCCACCCTGCTCTAAGACGGAGACAAGCAGCCGCGCCAGCCTCTGTCTGACATCCTGTTTGGGGCGTCCTGAAGCGTGAAGCTTGGCAGCTCTGCCTTTTGCGCATGTGCAGAGCCTTCACATTCACATCCTGCTCCCCAGTCTCCAGCTCAGCCACAATGCCTTGGGGATACCCCCAAGATCAGCCCAGGGAGAAAGGGGAGGGCCTTGCTCCACATCCTGATTCTGATCCAGAGACTCTCTGCCCACCCTCGTTAGGCATGGGAGGCCTGGCCAGGACTGGTGTCGCTAGACTGGGCAGAACACCGAAGTTTGGCTTTTAGGTACCACAGTTCAACTGTGTGTATACTTCCAGAGGAGGAAGGTTGGCCATCCGTCATGGCCCAGTACTAACCCAGGATGCCATCTTTCCCTTTGGTGACTGCATGGAAAGTTGTGAGTAAGAATTTATCTGTTGGGGTATTTAAATACACATATATAAAATGTTAGTTGCAAATTCATACCATCCATTAGCCATCGTGAGTGTCAACAGGAATAGTAATTTTTATCTAGGCCCTGAAAGTATATATTTAATATGTTTTTGAAATATGAAAAGCTCTCAAATCAGACACTTTCTACTGGGGAGGAATAGGGAGAAAGATCAAAAAGGAGGTGGGAAGAGCACAAGGGACTATGGATGGGTGAATAGGTATTGAGGATTCACGGGGACTATAATTGAGAGGAGAAAGCATACACTGTACAAAAATGAAGGATTATGTAAAATACATACAATTTTTTTAAGCTAGGAAAAGATAAGTTTAGGAAAAGCAAGTGATTCAGAGAAACAAAGTAGTAGATGATATCAGAGGTGTAATATAGACTTTGTTTTCATTAAAATCCAAAAGGGCATGGTATTTGCTTTTTAAGTTACTGCTGCATCCTCAGTGTGCATAGTAGTGCTTGTTACATAGTGATGCTCAATAAATAACTGGCTGGATGGTTGGATGCCTGAATGGCTGGATGGATCTGGGCTTCAGAAATGTGAGCAGCTAGTGTTAAACTTTAGAGTTGCGTCCTTAGACTCTACCTTGGGCAAAAATGATCAAGAGTTGGACAAAGTTGTTGTATTACCTTTTCGTCCTTTCTTCTAATTTCAGTTTTCTTTGCTATAATTTCTTTTTTATTTTATTCTGTCCCCAGAGTGATGGTTATTTGTCTTCTGTATCATTCTGTACCCTCTGCTGATCTTTCAGCAGAGCAGATGTCAGTTTAGTGTTGGCAGGGTGGGAGGGAGGGAGGTAATGGAAGATTACAGTATAAATGACTAGAAATTGATAACTTTTTAAAGGCTTCTTAGAACTTAAAAATCTTAGTCAAGAAGGGAGGGAAATGCACGGGACTATGGTGGTGGCACAGGGGTGATTTGGTGATGGGAAACCCGCGGGGATTACAATCGAGATGGAAAAAAAAATGTGCAAAATGATGTAAAAATAAACTTTGTAATAAAAAAAATCTCAGTCAAATTGTAAGAGTTCTGGGATCAAAAAGAAATAAAGAATTGAAGGGTGAAATGAAGTGAAGGGTGTAAAGCCTGCCTTAGTTTCTTCTTAGTGTTTTTTAAAATTGGTGGGCAGGTTTCCAAAAAATAATTTCTGAGTTGCAAAGAATTGGAATGCCTGGTTTCTCTATGCCCTCTGCCATCTGGTTGGTTTTGGTGTACTGGTTTCTCTTAGATCATTCCAGGTATCTTCTGCCCCACACACAAACACAGGATATCATGGATCCAAGGGTCCAGGTAGTTTTATCTACATTCTAATTCTTAGTGATATCCTCCCAGCAAAATTTAACAGGCTCTTATCTGTGGAAGACTTTCCTCACATTCTGCCTTTATATCTATCTTTTCCAAGATCCCCAGCTGCCCAGGCTAGGTGTTGAATGTGTCACTGTCCCTTCATCCTGGTATATCAGAGCTCCTGGAAGCTGGACCTGCTTTTTTGTACTGTCTGTGGGTTTTCACCCCAAACTTCAAAACTGCTTGTTTTTTGAAAGGAATTTTGTGTAGGAACAACTTCTGTTATTTTAAATTAGAATGTTAGTAATGTGCTTGTTCTGACATGCCCCCAAGTTTCATCACCCACAGTCTGACTGTTTGGTAGTCACTTCAGCTTCAGAAAGGCTGGTGTTTTCATTTTGTAATCCCTCAAGGCCATACACACCTCTGAAAGAGACCATGAAGTGTCTTGGGGTGAGCCTGTAGTTAATTACTTCAGCACTGTGTCCTCTCACCCACAGGAGAATATCTGCAGTTAAAGGTTACCTGTCTTCAGAGGAATGGTTCACATTAGTAGCCTGCACCACCAGGGAGTCTCTATAAAACCTAGGTGGGTTCTCCCATGCCCAAATAGGTCCTGAGGAATAGCATGACTAGTTGGTCTTCATACATAATGATTTTAAAGTTCAGAGTTAATTTTTTAAATTAGCAAATAACTTAAAAGATATTTAGCTGTTACTCCCTTAATTTTTTTTTTAATGAGCAAGAACTTCTGTAAACAACAGGATTTTTTTTTTCAACTTTGAAGAATCTCTTCCAGAAATGTGGTAGATGTAGTGCAAAGTGATACCTATTTTAACTATAGCTAAATGCATACAGCTGGTGATTTCACAGGTATTGTTGCTTAGAATAGCTTCACAGAAAGAAAAAAGTGATTGGAAATCCATTCAAGGCAAAATGCAAATAGTCCCACAGTCATACATGGACGGAGAAGGCATGCTCATAAAGGTATTATGTGAATGCTTGACTTTGGGAACTCATGTTCTATAAGAAGTCCAGTGTACGGGCCTCATCATAACTACTCCTACATTCGATACTTCTGCCCCTGCAACTTCTGTTTTAGGATGACTCATATTTTTCCAAGAAGAAATCTTTGAAATAGATTATTTTTCTCAAATCAAATAAATAAGACCCATGTAAAACACTGTCAGAATGCATTGTGTAAATGTACATGCTCTGGAAGCTTATGAGGAGAATTTTGCGTAAATAAGTTAATACTTAGTTAGGATAATACAATTTCTAAAAAATTCCTAGAAGTGAGACTTCATTGAGGTTATACAATATTTTTGTGTGGTTGTTGAAAGAGGATATTGTGTTAGTAGAATGAATAGACCAATATAAATTTTTACAACCTTTAAGGAAATAAAATTAAGTAAACATTGCCTCTCTCTAGACTAACATGACTTTTAAAGCACTCATTAGTTTGACCTGTGTGTTGATTGTCTATAATGAAAAATTTCATAGATGTTTCAAAAAACCTTTTAAAAAGAAAAAGCATGGCTCATATAATTAAATAGTAACCTACAGTGCTCACCTTACAACTTTAAATAAAAATTTCACTTGTGTTTATAATTGGCACATCTCCCTGTACTACTTACTACCAGTGCTTAGAATGCTACTATTTTAGATTTTTTATGGTAAACCTTGCCTCTCCCCTCTTTTATAAAATAGTTGTTACTCTGAGAGGAGGCATATTAACTAATAAGTGCCTTAGTAAATATGCTTTTTTTTATACCCAGTGACAGTCACATGTAGCCATTTGGCTGCAAATAAGAGAAAAAAAGTGACTTAAAAACAAGAAGCTATTCATTTTTTTTTTATTTAAAGATTTATTTAATTGTACATACAGAACTGGGGTACAGGCCAGAGGCTCAGGGGCGGTGAGAGGCTTCACCAGAGACAGAGTGGAGAGCAGAACAGACAGATCTGCGAAGTACACTGCTGAGGGGAGCAGCGGGCGGGTCAGGAGAGGTCTGCCACGCCATGTGGTCGCCTCCGGGGCAGGCGGAAAATCGAACTCATGTGTAAGTGGCTTTAGCTTCTCAGTGCTGTGCTTTAACCCGCTGCGCCACCAGGGAGGGCCCGAAGCTATTCATTTTTATCTCACATGATGAGTTCAGAGATGGGTGTTTACAAACATTGGTGTCATTCCTCAAAACTGGGAGGGTTGACAGCTTAATGACATCTTGACTGTCCTTTTGCAGTCACATAGTCAACACCTCAGATCTAGACAATATATTTGTCCTCTCAGCATCAGATGTGGGCACATGGGATGACAACAGTTATATCACCAGATGGTTTCCTTTGAGAATTTCAGATATCTTTCAGAAGACCCTCAATTGCTCACTGTCTCCCTTTCATGGTCACCTGTAGCATCAGTGAGATGGGAAAGGAGTATTGTCTTTTCAGCCTGTTAAATAGGAGAGTCAAGGAAAAGGACTAAAAATAGCATGCTACTATAATTTCAAAAGACTGAAAAAAACATGGAGGAAGAAGCATTTGAAGATGAAAAATTAGTTTGTAAAGGAAAAAAACTAAATCATAACAATACTTCTTACTATTTTTTTATGGGACTTTTCCTGTATGCCACTCTGCTGTGTTCTATATTATCTAAACTGGTCTTCTCAAAAACCCTATTAGATAGATAAGATTATCTGTGATTTACAAGGAGAAAACCAAGTGAACTACTTGCCCAAGGACTTGTGTTAAAGCCAGAATTTGAGCTGAGTTTGCTGTGACTTCAGCATTGCCTCTCCTGAGACCAACACATAGAACCTGTGCTTTTGTCCTCAATGTAGATCCCATTTCACCACTTTCTATGATGCTGTAGTAAGTTACAGACTGTCTGAAAAATGCAGTGGGAATTTTCAAGTCTTGTTTAATGAGGTGGATTGAACCAAGGATGTTTGAATTTTTATTTTATTTTATTTTTTACGTATTCTGCTCTTGAAACTCATTATATCAATTCTGAATTCTGATCTGATGCACAAGTGGCTTCTATACATATTGAATGCTTTTAGATGGACTTCTATTTTCGGAAGGTCCTGTTTGAAAGTGGCTCCTAGAAGCCCATTTGTTTGTTTAGAGTTGTGCTGTCAGCTTCTCTGACAGTTCAATGTATTCATGTAAGGTCACCTTCATGTTCAAATCCACCTAAGCCAATTAACTCTTACCCAGTGTTATACTATTACATACATTGACTCTTAGCCTGTATATTTATGTGAACTCCTGAGAGTTTGCAAAAGGGTTCTAAGGAATCAAAGATGAATATGTGATTTCTGCGTACATGTACTGTAAGAAAACTGAGAGCAAAGATTGTTCCTTGGTCATATCTCTAATATCTTATATTACCTGTGTTTAACATAGTGCCTGGTATCCATTATATACTTGGTATTTTCATGCATTCATTCAATAAATGGTTGGTTAGAGAAGTAAACAAGATAGATATGTTTCTTGTACATGTGAAACATGGTCTTATAAAATACAGATAACAAGAAGTTTTAGAATAAAGTCCAAATGACCATCACTAAGAGAATGGACAACTACTGATAGAAACACAACTCTTTAAATACCACTTAGCAATGAAGAAGAAACAAATTGTTATTGTCTTCAATTATGCAAAACTAATCTATAAAAATGGACTAGTGGTGACATTGGAAGAGGGGCTCTCTTGACTTTGGGTGATGCAGGATCCAGATAATGTTCTTATCTTGATAGGAGAGTTGGTTCCATGGGAAGTTCACCTTGTAAAAATTTCTCGGCTCTGTGTTTATGATATTTTTCTGTATACATAATAGAATTAAATAAGTGTATCTCAGAAAATGTAAATGGTGACTTTAAGGGAAATATATAGGGCCCAGGACAATATGACGTACATTTGTTTGGAGGACACACATTAGATATGGTGGTTGGGGAAAACTGGGAGGTGCTAGGCACCAGAACCCAATGGGAGAAAAGGTAGGAACCATAGGAAGATGGAAGTGAAGTGCAAAGGTTCTCAGGCAAGACATGCTGGAGCATACTTGAGAAGGAGAAAAGAGGCCAGTATTGCTGGAGCAAAGTAAGTGGAGGACAGAGGTCAGAATGGGAGAAAGCAAAGCCAGGAAGCAAGAAAGACCCAGTCATGCAGGGCTTTGGGACCATTCAGTTGATGGTCTGCCTCTTATCCTTTGGCTTCTTGTGTGCCAGGCACTGAGTGTGGTAAGATCTTAAGCACATCATTCCATTTCCTTTTCACCTTTCTAGCAATCATGGGACAGTTCTCTTATGATTACCCATTTTGCAAATAAAGAAACAAGTAACTTGTCCCAGGTTACTCAGGATTTAAACTCATATGACTACTTTGATTCCAAGCTTGCAATTGAATGCCTGAGTCCTGGCTAGGTCTCTGAGCACTGGTTTTAAATGGCTTCACAGCATGTGCCCAGGATTGTGACAAAGTACTGGACAAGGCCAAACTCCACCAAGGATAGTTGTAGAAATCCGTAGTCTGGATTTTGAAGATCATATGAAATTTTCCCACAAGCAGGGAACAGGATGTACTGTTTCCCTGCTCCAGGGAACAGGATGTACTGATTGAAAGGTGAGGATAATTATCATCGCAGCTAACACTGACTATTTATACTGTGCTAGGCTCTGCAGTGAGTTTCACTCATTATAGTTATTCCTTCCAACAATCCTATAATGTCACTATTAGCCCCAATTTATAGATAGAAAAAAAACTGAGGTATGGAAAGTTTAGTGTTTGCTCAGTGAGACATAGCTAGAGGGGTGGCTTAAGACCTTTTCTTGTTTGGTCAGTGGTGAGAAAAGTAGTGAACATGGACTGGCAGTCATCAAAGCCCAGACATAAACATAGCTCTGCCATTAGAATCTGTACCCCTAATTCTTCTGCTGAGAACTTGAAGTGTTCAGGGAAAAGTTTATGTGACTTTATGATGCACGTTCTTCCAACTTAACTGAAATCAATGTTTCTGAAGGGCTTTTTTTTTTTTTGAAAGTTATATGTTCTGCAGTCTCTCTCCTCCGAGGTCCTAAAACTTACTTTTATAGGTTTGCTTGATTTTTGGTATTATTTTTTAAAAGATTTAAATTTATGCATATAGAACTGGGCTACAGGCCAGAGGTGGATGAGAGGAGTCACCAGAGACAGAGTGGGAAGCAGAACAAGCAGATGTACTGAAGTGTACTGAGGAGAGCAGTGGGCAGATCAGGAGAGGTCTGCCATGTGAGTTCTGCCGGGGATTGAACTCATACTGCAGTGGCTAAGAATAGCTTCATAGTGCTGCGCTTTAACCCATTGTGCCACCAGGGAGGACCCTAATTTAGGTATGATTTTTCCTCTCCACCTAATCTACTCAGTTCTAAGGACACTCTTAATAGTTTTCATCCCCCACTTCCTCGCCTGGCTCTGGCCAGAGCTGCGAGAGGCCGGATGTGCTTTGTTGGTCTTCTATCCCTCAGGACCCAAGACAGGAGACTAGGCAGAAGTTTGGTGATCCGTAAATATTTCTTGAGTAAATGAGCACCATGCTTATTTAACAAAAGGTTAGAGTAATAATGGACTTGGCCTGGGTCAACAATCTTCGTCATTCATAGACATGTGTACCTAAGTTTATATCTCTTACTTCAAGGTAAAGGCAAGGTTTGATTGGTCTCCCTTGCTTCTCCTGCTCCAGGACCCTATCATACCCCACCCACCAAAATCATGCAGTTTGTATTGGCCCAGGCTTGGAGAGGATATCTGAGCAAGGAATTCTGTGAGATCCCACAGTTGGTTCTGTACTGTAAAGATTTATGCCCAGTTCACTTAAGTCTGGTCACTCAGAAGTATGTGGTGTTACAGTGTCATTTTTACAAGACAATCAACTACTGCCTACGATTTCATTTTAAATGATTTCAAGTACATAATAAGTAGTTTTTGTTTTTGTTTTATAACTCCATTGATGCCAGTATCCCTCGGCCAGCATAGGAAAGCTTAAGCAGCTTGAGAATTAGTTCAGACCGTGCATTAGGCTCTCCAGCAGAGAAACCTCTAGCCACATGTGACTTTTGAATTCGTGCAAAATGGTTATTATGAAGTGAGATTTACTGTGAATACAAAATAGACTAGATTGCAAAGGTAAGATTATAAAATAGTTACATAATCTCATATAATCTTAAGATTATAAATCAACTATTATATAATCATTACTTGTTGAATGATAATGTAGTAGACATTGTGGGGTTCAGTAAAGTATACTAAGATTCATTTCACTTTTTTTTTACTTTTAAAAATAGAACTGCTATAAAATTTTAAATTTCATATGGCTAATACTGGCCGGTAATACTCTAGAACATAACAAATATGAACCAGCTAATGCCTTTATTTCTGCCCAACTTCAGCATTTCTTACTTATCTGAAAGTTTGAAAAAGGAGCAAAAGCCCCCAGGTGTCATGTATGTCCACTCTCAAGACTGTTTCCTGATCAAGCCAAAACTCAAAACAGGTTTCAGTCTCTAGTAGTTTTGAGCTTTATTTTCTACTAGCAAGAGCTGTAGTAATTGATTCTAACATTGATCCTTACATTTCTACAGAAACTCATAAATTTAGAAAAGAACCTATGTCATTAAATAGCTCTAACCATTCCAAGGTAGTAATTAGAATTAGCACCATTTTCCAAGTGAGAAAACTGAGGATGAGACATTTACTTATCTAAACCCGGCACTATTCCAGAAAGGCTTTTAACTCTCTGGCCAATTCAGAGAATATCAGTAGCTTTTCCAAGATGACACATTGGATCAACAGAAATGGGACAGGAGTCATCTTTTTTTCTTCTAGAAAAGCCATTCTCAACACAGTGCTCCTTCATCAATTATAAAGTGTAACTTTTTGTACCTATGGTTAAAAGTAAAGTATTAGTTGATTTTTGTTTTTATATAAATCGAAAACTTACTAAAGATTATTGAAAATATTTGATCTTTCAGATACATTATTCATTCATCCATCTGTTTTGTTAACAGGCATGTATTGAGTATATTGAGTGCACATGTTAGGTTTGGCCCAGGGAAACATCGATGAACCAAATAGCAAGAGAGGACAGATCATTGAATAGGTTTAACTGTAACTAGCAAGTAGAATAAATGGTGTGCCGTGGAATCAGATAGCAGGAAGTTCTAGCTTTAGTATTGGAGGGGCATCATAAGATTTAAATAGAGTGAGACATGGCCAGCGAAGGAGAGAAAGAGGGAATGAGGGAGGATAGAAGTCTTTTAGGAAAGGTTTGCAAGTGGGAAAGAAAAGTGGATTGATGAGGTAGAGAATTATATATGATCTACTGCCCAAATTATTTACTTCACATTCTGGAGGTATATAACTTGTACCTAAACGTCACCTGTCAAGTGATCAGAGATATAGCAAGAAGAAAGCTTGAAAACCTCTACATGTGGCACTTAGCAGTGTATTTCTCTTCCCCTCCCCCCACAATTTTTGCTGAGGTACTACTGACATACAACATATATGTTATAAATGTTATGACTTGTATATGTATTATAAAATGATTACCACTTTAATTAGTACCTGTATCTCCTAAGATACCCTTTTTATATTTGTGGTGAAGCATTTAAGCTATACTCTCTTAACAACTTTCAAGTACATGGTGAGTATTGTCAAGTATAGTCACTATGCTGTGTATTAAATCACCTATTCTGTGGCTGGAAATTTCCCATTTTTGTCTATGGCTGCAATTTTGTACACTAGTAAATCTCTCCCTATTTCCCTCACCCCTTAGGTTCTGGAAAGTACCATTATACTCTTTATTTCTGTGGGTTGGGTTTGTTGTAGATTCTACATGTAAGAATATATCTTATTTGTCTTTGTTTTATTTCACGTAACATGATGCCATGAAGGTCCACCTATGTTGTAAATTCAGGATTTCCTTCTGTTTTTAAACATTGACTAATATATATGTGTGTTTAGAGGGGAGTTCACACAGACTGTATATTATCTTCATCCATTTGTCCATCTGTGGACATTTAGGTTGTTTCCATGTCTTAGAAATTGTGAATAGTTCTGTAGTGAACATGGGCTGCAGTGTATTCTTGGCTTTCCTTGTCAAATATTAGTTAACTGTATACAGGGGCTAGTTGACTGTATGTATATGGTGTATATATATATATATGTATATATGGACATATATATACCATATATAGACTGTATGTATATCTATACATATATATACACACACAGACATATATACACCATATATAGACTGTATGTGTGTGTGTGTGTGTATAGAGAGAGAGAGATAGAGAGACATATATACATGTAGGGGGAGTTATTCTGGGCTTTGAATTCTGTTCCATTGGTCTATGTGTCTGTTTTTATGCCAGTACCATTGTTTCAATTACTGTAACCTTTGTAAAGCAAGATATTTCAAAACACCTAAGAGGCTATATAATGGTGTGTTGAACAAGTATCTCTAAAAAAGAAATCCTAATTTGAAGCATTTGTCAATTTCCATGGTGTAAATACTGTCACCTCAGCTGATATCTAGCTTCTAATAACATGTCAATAAATGTGAAGTGGAGAGAAGATGTGATAGCACTCCATTTAATATCATTTTTTACCATACAAATACAACAGATATAAGTAACCTCAAAACCACAAATAATAGTATATATAACTAGACAGGATATAAAAGAAACAATGAATTTTGAGTATACAGTACATTTGATTTTAATTTGTATTACATAAATGTATTTAACAACTAACTCACAAAATTCCTGCAAATTTAATCATGCATTAACTCCTATACAGCTGTACAGGCCAACTCCAATGGCATCTTCATATAAAACCTTAATATAAAGTAACTATGGTCTCTATCTAGAACGAGTCCTCACTGTCCCTTCTTTCTCTGTTTCTTACAGATCAGCAAACAGCAGCTGCAAACAGTCAAGGATCGGTTTCAGGCTTTCCTCAATGGAGAAACCCAGATTGTGGCTGATGAAGCCTTCATGAATGCTGTGCAGAGTTACTATGAGGTAAACCCTGCAGGAGACTAAGACTGCCCCAGTCTGAAGCCCAGGGCTCAGTGGGAACCACAGCCTTGACTTTCTACCGACTCTTCCTTCTGAGGCATAGGGGTTGGTGATGGGTTATACTCTTCTGGAATTACGGTATTTTATTTTAGGCAAATCTGCAAATAGAAGCTTCTATTTACCAGCCTAGACTAGCTTCTATTAAGCACTGTACTGAATGCTTTATGTATGATTTCCAGTAATCTTTACAATAATCTTGTAAGTTAGGTGCCAGTAGCATTCTTATTTTACTGATGATATGATCATGGTTCAGAGAAGTTAGGTCAATTATTCAAGGTCACACAGCTATTAAAAATGCTATAAGCTAAAACTTGGAGTGAGGACCACTTTCCCACAGTCACACCCTATTTTAAAGGATGTTAACACCTTCTGAATATGGTGCCTTCACTAGCCTTCTTGTTCTTTCTATTAAAAAATGTTGTGAGTTCTTTTCTGCAAGTTATAGCACTATCCAAAATTCAGTATTGTTCTTAGGAGAGAATATATCACAAGGAAATTTTCACCTCCAGACCTCAGAGGATTATTTATGAGTATGTTGAATATGGAATTACAGTATATTTTTAAATTTTATAATTATTCTTTCACAGTGTGCATTGACTAACATGTATTTATCATCAGTAAGTGGACATGACATGCCTTCCTTTTTGCTGGCAGCATTCATTTGACATATGCATATTTTTCAAAATGATTATTTGCTAAGGAAAGATATTTTAATCTATTTTAATGTGAAAGAGAGAAATACTCTCTGTATTTGAAATCCTGTGCCCCAAAGTATTACCCATTGGCAAGGCTAGCATACAGCCATTAGAAATCCATCTCTAAGCATTGAAAAACATGGCATCTTTCCGTGTGCAACTCAAAATGATAGTAAATTGTAAGATACATGTAAGGAAATCGAAACAATTGATTTTTTATTCCTGGGTGCCTCACTGATTTTTCTCCCTTCCCTTTTCTGTTTTTTAAAGTTACTAGGTAGTAAATTATTTCAAAACAAAAATATTGGAGTTCCTGCCTTGCTGACACTCCCAGCATATGCTTTATCTGCACAGCAGGCACTCCATTTCGCAACAGATGGTTTGAAAATGTTAGTTTGAGTGAAAGCTAGGCAGCAAAATCCTGATTTGGTAAAACTCTCCTGCCTACTTGCTAAAGTACTTGACTCCTTTCATGAAGAGAGTGGAGCAAGGATTGCAGTTAGACCTTGTGAAAATACTGATTGGTTTGCTAAGTAGTGTTTAATAGTAAACAGCCTTTGCATCTGTAATGTTTGCCTGGCCCATCTACAGTCTCATCTTACAGTTTCCTCAGTGGAGTTGATATTTGGATCGATTCAGTAGTCAGCTTTATTTTTGTATTTGTCAAATGGAAGTTTTTTCATTTTGCAAGTAGTAGTAGTTATTGTCAATGTGTTGAACTCGCTGCTTTAGCTTATGTGATACAACTTTTCAGTTGAATTTAATGGTGAGTGGAAATGACATTTGGAGTTATAATGATGGTATGCCTGAAAATAGCTCAAATATATTTGACCAAAGAAGCTTCCAGATATGGCCAGGGAAGGAAACTAATTTTCTCCCCTTTCTCAAGTTCTGAAAATCTGTTCATCCCCAGGCCGACCTTTATCAATAGTTCTCCATGCTTAGAGCCATTCACCAGTTTATAAATTTATAGATTACAAATCTTAATTAGAAAGTGCATTTGGCTAATGATATAAATTAAAAGAAAGTACTGTTTCTGTCTATTAATTAAATTTGAAAATCAATAATGAGTTCCTGGAAATTACCACTATTCCTATATTGATCTTGATATTTTACTTCTACAGTGGCTAGTTTATTTCAAAGAGCTTCTTTCCATCTGGTGAAATACAGCCATTGAAAAATTCCCGAATATTTAATTTTAAGACTTGAGTAGCATGGAATAATGTGGGGGTGTTAATTATTTTACCTAGTCATTAGCAATACTTTAGAAAGTATTGAGATGAAGTTTCCAGGTAAGTTTAAGCTGGAGTAGAAATCCATAGTCAGGGACCAGGGGTTATACTATATATAGGAGTGCTCCTACCTCTCTCTTTTCCTTTACTCTTAACTGGTGGAAAACTGATGTCTTCTACCCTATTCTGAGATCTTGTTGTTTTCCTGTCACCATCCATCTTGGTCAGGACACAAATGGCAGACCTAGCTCAAACTGGCTTAAGTGAAAACTGAGATTTATTTGCTCGAGCAGTTTAAAAATATAGATGCAGACTTAACTTATGCTGTGGCTGGATCCAGAAGCTCCAGAGATGCCAATGGGATGACTCTCTTTCTCTGTACACTTAGACCTTGCTCTTCCCTGTATTGGCTTCATTCTTTGGCAGGATTTCCCCATGCAAGAGGACCCTCACAACTCCAAGTTTGTCCTATCAATTTAGCAACCTCAAAGCAAAGATAGGACCTCTTTATTAAGAATTCCAGCAAGAGGTCCAGGGGTCACTATCTCTGTCTGTCAGTCTCTCTCTCTCTCTCTCTCTCTCTCTCTCTCTCTCTCTCTCTCTCTCTCTCTCTCTTTCTCCTCTGACTTAAAACACCTTCACATCCCATTTTATCAATAGTAATTACATTTCTAAAGGTTTTTTTTCCTTAAAAAGTACTGAGATTACTATATTAGAAAAAATGGGTTTTAGTCATTGTGCTTATTTTAGACAATAATGGTTTGTCAGTATTCTAAAGTAGTAAAGAAAATTTTAAAAAATGAGCAAATGACACTGTCCTATTTTCATCTTAGCCAATACAACCCAGTTGAACTCAGAAATTCAGATGACCAACCTTAACAACAAGGTCTTGGACTTATGTTGGGCCAGCATAATGGGATTGTGAGGTTCCTGATGGCTATTGATAGCAGGTTGGCTTATTTTGTTTTTTCTGACCCTGATTATCAAAATGGGTGAAGCTGGCCATCATATTAATCTGGCCTTTTCCATTATGGCTTTGAGGGCTGGGCCCCCAGATGGATGCTCTGAAATCCATCCTAGCAACTTCAGCCTGTTCCCTCAGCCACATTCCTAAAACAGGACAGTCCCCCATTTCTTCATAATTCTCTCATCTTTTATAATCTCTCTGTTCTTTTAAGACATTTGCCCTAATTCCTCCCACCCGTCATCCTTTTTCTTTCGCACACTGGCCGTGGCATCTGAGAAAAGAGGTGGATAGAAAAAGTTTCACAAAACCTTTTTCACTTTTTCCTGCCTGGAAGGAAACCTGGGAGAAATTGTTAAGAAATGTGATGGATGAGGTACAAACACTTCTTCAGCACAATTCTGCGCTTTAGTTAGTGAAACTGCAATGATTATGTTTTGTTTTATGTTGTTTGTTTTTAGTTGATCTTCTGTAATAAAGACCCCTCCCCCCCCCTTTTTTTTTTATTTATTTGTGCATACAGAACTGGGGTACAGGCCAGAGGCTCAGGGGCGGTGAGAGGCTTCACCAGAGACAGAGCGGGGAACAGAACAGGCAGATCAACGAAGTACACTGCTGAGGGGAGCAGCGGGCGGGTCAGGAGAGGTCTGCCACGCCATGTGATCACCTCCAGGGCAGGCAGGAATCGAACTCATGCGGAAGCGGCTTTAGATTCTCAGTGCTGTGCTTTAACCCGCTGCGCCACCAGGGAGGGCCCCCCCCTTTTTTTTTTCAAACTAGCTTTCAATGTTGTATGAGACAGAATTCTTCAGTTCTAACAACAGAAACTGACTGAGGCTTAGTCAAGGTCACTAATAACATCTATTGCTGTAATTGGAGAATATAACCACGCTTTGGAGAAGGTTGACACCAGCAGCTTTAGAGAGCCAGGTAGCAGGATGTAAGGAGACATCTACCATTAGTAGGAATTATTCACACCTCATCCCATCACTGTTCCACTCACTTTGAATATGAACCCCCAAAGGGGAGGGTACCTGATTCAGTCCCCAACCCACCAGTTTGCCAGTGAAAGACTAGGTCTCACTTGCCACCCCACTGAAATGGCATGCAGTGGGTAAAGCTGTTCTCAGATTGAGCTAAACCAGAAGAGGAAGGATGCTGGCAGGCCAAACTGCAGGTGCAGGTGCCCTCTACCAAGGTCACAGGCTTTTTCAGTCATTATGATTGACCTTTTTTTTTTTTTATTTATTGTAAACAAAGTATGTAAGTCAGGCCAAACCTGACAATTTTTTTTTCCTAAAATGAAGCTATGTTTTATCCAATTACTGCTGTAATTCCTTAGTGACCTTAAAGCAAATATAGCCCTGGGAGAGGAATAAGTACCCACTCTACAGGCATTATATGGGGAACACTCAGATGAGGAAGGAGGGAGCAGAGGTCAGAGTGGTTATGAGGATAAATTTTGAGTACAAGGATGTGGGGTTGAATATGGTTTCTGCTGCATGAGAACTGGTGGTAGAGCTCAGCTGATTCTCAGTTTCATCATTGTAATTGGACCTTCCTGTTGTTATTAAAATTTAATTTATGTTTAGATCAATATATAAATACATTCTCTCTCTCTCTTTCTCTCTCTCTCTCTCACTCACACACACACACACACACACACACACAGAGCTTTGCTATAAATCTAGCACGTTACCACCTACTAAGTAGAAGAGAATTGAAAGTTGATAGAATCAGTCCATTCTGTAGTTTCAGGAAATGGGGAATGGATGTATAAAAGGGAACAAGAACTGCTGTTGCTCTAACCTACCACCATACCCCATACTTTTTGGTGAAGAGACTTTTTAAGATTTAAAGGTGCCTCTTATTTTAATAACTTACACCTTGCCACAATAGAAGTAACAGAGGTATTTTAGTGATTATCAAAATAAAACATGTCAATTATAAAAATAGACAGTATAGAAAAAAATCTAAATTAAAATGCTTAGAAAAATACCTGTAATTCCATCAGCTAAATTTCAGCATGTATATTTTTTATGTATTTTCACTGTGTCCATACAGATATAGATGTGTTCTTCTTTATTTGCTTAGAACAGAAATTGATTATGGTTAAATTATGCTTGACAAAAACAATAGTTACACCTAATGTTGTTGTAATTGAAAGAAATAACAATAACCAAGCTTCAGAAAAGACTGACCCAGCAACTTCAGGTTGATTTGATTTCCACATTAAGAAATTACTGACAGGGCCCTCCCTGATGGCGCAGCGGGTTAAAGCACAGCACTGAGAAGCTAAAGCCACTTCTGCATAAGTTCGATTCTCGCCTGCCCCGGAGTGACCGCATGGGTGGCAGACCTCTCCTGACCCGCCTGCTGCTCCCCTCAGTGTCTATCTGCCTGTTCTGCTCTCCACTCTGTCTCTGGTGAAGCCTCTCGCCACCCCTGAGCCTCTGGCCTGTACCCCAGTTCTGTATGCACAAATAAATAAATCTTTAAAAAAAAATTACTGACAAACATGAACAATACACTTTTTTCATTAACGCAGTAATTGTCAGTCTCTTCCCTACCTCTAAAGAAGCTACATGTGATATACTTTTATCAGTACAATGTTTTATTACCTATGATGTTTGTAACCTAAGGTCACGCTACCCTTGTCCCCACTCTTGCCAGTGGGAGTCTCTGATTTAGCAATAGATCATGGAAATTTTCTCATGATAATAGAAAGATAGCTCTGTCATGGCTATAGTATTCTATATTAAAATAACAAGTTTTATCATTTTCTTGTAGTAGGCACTGCACAAAGCAATTAGCATGCATTTGTCTCATAAACTCCTCAGTAAATCATACAAGGTAGGGTTTTTACAATTCCCATTTAAAAAAGAGGGAACTGAAAACTAGAATATTTATTAAGTTGCTCAGGTAACAAAACTAATAACTGAGAGAGCCAGGATTTGAATACAGGACATGTGAAACTATAGTCTACTCTTCGCATTTTCCATGCAACTTTCATTAGTAGTAACCACTTATGTGGTTTTTAATAAAATCTTTATTTCAACATCTAGGTTTTTCCCTTGTGTATGCTATATAATGTGCTTTCATGAAACAGGAAGGAGAGGATTTGTATTGGTTTCTTAGCTTGTCAGCAAGGAAGTGGGGGCTGGGCTAACTTCACTGGTACTGTATGCAGTCATTAAATGCTAATGTGCTGGTGTGTTTCTGAAACAACCGTGAGGTTGCTTGGCTCTTGTGATGGAGGGAAGGACTGATAGATGAGGTCAAGTCGCCAAATTGACTGCCCTTCACCATCCTGTATTTATTTGTTTATCTTCCATCTCCCATTATGACCTGTCTAGAAGTTGGCAGAGGAATCGGAAGGATTTATGGATGTGTCACACAAACTGTGCCTGGGGTTAGAATCCCTTGTGACAGCCACCAGAAAAAAAAAAAAAAAAAAAAAAAACAACAGTAAGCAAACACACCAGGTAGAGTGCCCAGTACAAATGAATTAAAAAGGTTGTTTTAGAGACATACAAGCACGTGTTAATCAGTGGCTGTGTTTACTGTAGGGCAAGTCTGACCACCTGGCAATGAGAGGTGATATGCTTAAAAAAATTAGTTTTCTGTTGCCACCTTCCCTCCCTTGCTCTCTTAACTCCTTTTCACAATTCATCTTTGCTGTCTCCTCAATCTTCAGCCTCCTTTCTCTACCCTTTTCAGGTTGCACTCATCTGGTCTCATTCTGGAACCTGCAAGTCTTATCTTACCTCTAAATAGAAAGAGTCCTCCACATTTTGAATTCCACTCAATTTGGTTGTCATTCAAAGAGATTCACTGGACTTAACTCTGTTATGGCAGTGAAGGAGAGTGAGGTTGACAGAGATTAAGTGACTTGTCTAAAGTCACCACTAGTTCAACAAATATTTATAGACTGGTGACTATATACAAAGGAAGGGACTATGTAAAGCTGACAACCTGTGCAGGATCCAAGGGTCACCAAGCTAGTTACTGATGTGACTTAGCACCAGTATGCCAGTATGTTTATTTTTTACCCCAGTTATCAGGCTGCATGGACAAAATAGCCTTAATCAATTATTTTGATGATCCAATATATTGTCCCTGCTGTTTTCCCCTTTACCCTCTTGTTCCCATCTGTATATAGTCCCATCGGTTCTCTTCTTTGGTCCTGTTATATATTCAACATAGCACTAAGCATGTGCTAAATACTACATTAAGCACTTGAAGGAATAGAAAGAAATAGCTGTAGCTCTGATTCCTAGATTCATAGTCTAGTGGCAGACTCAAACATTAATCAGTCACAAAGACAAATAACAAATGGCAGCTACAGAAGAACTTTGGGGGAAGAGGAAGGAATATGGTGCTTAGTGCTTTTAACTAGGGTCTGGTCTAGATTTGTAGGATACTGGTATGGATAGGTGGGTAAGACAGCAGTAACTCATTGTTGATTGAATATTCTTTGTTGATTGAATATTCTTAAGTCATCTCTATTTATTGGAAATGACAACAAAGATATACTTTCTTTGCATCACACCACCATTATCTTCACCTGTATCCTTGCAAGAATCTCTCAACTATCTTCCCTTTCTATTCTGTTGCCCCCATTTTGGCCTGTTTTCAACATGAGAGCTGGAAATGTGAAATTAATTGGCTCTGTCCAATCTTAAAACATCCAGTGGTTTCCCAGTGTCCTTCAGATGAAGACCAACATCCTTAATACGCCCCCCTTGCTCTTGGCCATCTGAACCCTTCCTGCCAATCTTACATAGGTGTTCCCGGGCTCATGCCACAGCCACACTGGCTTGTTAATCTTCTCAGACATTCAGGTTCTTTTTACCTGGTATTCCTTTCCTTTGAAATGTTTTTTTTCACTTTTCTGTCCATATTTCACAGCTCTCAAATGAGATTTCTTTGGGGAGGTTTTCTTGACTGTAGGCAGAACAGTGTCCTGACTCTTTGCACCCCAGAACCTTATACCTTCCCTTGATAACACTTGTCCCAGATTGTAGTGACATTTTGTAGGATTATTTGGATGATGCTCACCATGGCACCTGACACAGTGACTTCCACCTACTGAAGAAAAAATTAATAAGTTCATGAAGTACAGTAAAATCTTAATAACCAGTAAGCCAGAAGGTTTACTTCCCCCAGAGTATGGAGCAGGGGAGGGGGTGCAGGACCAGGGGCATTGATTTACCCATGATCACACAGCAGGTTGGAAGCTAGGGTGTTCTAGGTCTTGTATAGCTCCTGCCACCAGTTGTACTATTACCCAAAAACTTACTCTATATGCCTTCAAACTTTGATATTCTTTGCAAACTAGACCTAAAACTGGCAAATAATGTGTTAGGTAGAGAAACTGTCTATATTAAGTAGTATAGATTTTCAGGTGAATTTAGTTCATTAAGACTCATAAGTCTGGAGGGTTTATTTGGAACTTTTTTCTGTAATTGATTTTTAAGTGAAACTCTAAGATCTCAACTGTGTACCAATTCTCAGGCACAAGGAAGCAGGCATGGCCTCTAGCCTATGAAGCAAACCCTCAGCCTTCTTTCTTCCTAAATTGGTTCATTAAGTTGACAATAAATGGAGGCCACTTTCTAATATCTCTCCTCCCTGAGAAGGCTTTGTGATGAAATAGGAAGCAGTGAGATGCCCCCCAAGTCATCCTGTCTCATGGTCAATAAGGACATTTCCTGAAATCTGACAGGAAGTAAATGTTTGTTCTGCCTCTGGAAGGATATTTATGCATTTTATGAAGTGTAACCAGGACACAGCACAAAACTGTCAGATGTTTCTTCTCTATGGATATGAAGCAGCAGTTTTACCACCTTGTATTACATCCCAGAACCACATAGCTGGTGTAAGCTGGTGAATGGTGGGCACTGAAGCAGAAGTAAAATTCTCTTAATGAATGATTTGGTCTTAGGACTCAGGCAGCACCAGAAAAACAACTAAGATTTCTCTACCAGGCAGTTAGACACATAGGGAATGAAGGAACCCAAGTGAAGTCACAAGACCATTATTTTAGGGTCAACTAGATTGAGTTACCAAGTGGGACTTCCTTTTCCTCTCTGGAGCCTTGATACATAATGAACTAAATCTAGTGCCTGCCTTCTTTGTTCATTCATTTTCAAAGTGCCAGATGCTATATGAGGGGTTGATGATATTATGGGAACAAGACACAGATTGTCTCTGCCCACATGGAGTTTACATTTCAGGAAGGGAGACAGATATTAAATACATACAGACTTCCTCTACCATCCAAAAGGTGAGCAGTTACTCTGGAATATTTTATGGGTTAAAATGGCATAAGTGAGGAAGAAATTGCACTAATTTATATGGAAAGATTTGTGAGTACTCCCAGACCCCAAAATAGCCTACCCAATCATACCAAATTGCACAGAAGACCTAAAATAACAGCAATATAAGAAAAAAATAGAACAATAACACTAACATATAGTAAGCAGGAACAATATGATACAAATAAAGCTTGCCTAAAGTAGTTCTCAGGGAAGAAGTCTAGCACGGCCATTCTTGATGCTTGAGGTGTCTCTGCCTCTAGAGTGTCTGCTGCAAAACCAATGCTGAGTGTGGTTTTCTTCCCTTACTGTATCTTTTCATAAAAGTGATAAACCTCTTTGGAATTCTTTTAGCTAGCAAAAACAGGAAAGGCAAGTAATAATGTAGGCCTTTCATAAAAATAAAGTATTTTTCACATTCAATGAATGATTTGCTCTTAGGACTCAGGCAGCACCAGAAAAACAACTAAGATTTCTCTACCAGGCAGTTAGATGCATAGGGAATGAAGGAACCCAAGTGAAGTCACTTGAAAGATTCATGAAATCTTCTTTTTGAAATAGTGGTGTCCTCATTTTAAAGATGAGAAAACTGAGGTACTGAAAAAGGTGAACTCACTGAAGAAATACAGCTACTAAGTGCAGAGGAACTCCCCAGCTGGCTGGGCTCACTTTGTGTACTGTATGCTTATGCTGTCTCATTTAATCTTGTAGCAAACTGGTAAGTATTTTATTTACTCATTTTCCAGATTTGGACACAAAAGCAAAAATATGTGGGTAATATCTCTGCTTTTGCAAAAGTAGGAGGTCGCAGGGCCGATGTAAACACACAGGGGCCTCAGATTCTAGTGACCAGGGTTGCCTACCCCCCAAACCCTGGTGTCTCACACCTTGAGGGTCAACTTCCTAATGTCTTTCCTATCTCTATTCCTGCTCAGGTGTTCCTCAAGAGTGACCGTGTGGCCCGCATGGTACAGAGTGGAGGCTGCTCTGCCAATGACTCTCGGGAGGTCTTCAAGAAACACATCGAGAAGAGAGTGCGCAGCCTGCCTGAGATTGATGGCCTCAGCAAGGAGACTGTGCTAAGCTCCTGGATGGCCAAGTTTGATGCCATCTACCGAGGGGAAGAGGATCCCAGGAAGCAGCAAGCCCGAATGACAGCCAGTGCGGCCTCTGAGCTGATTCTCAGCAAAGAGCAACTCTACGAAATGTTCCAGAATATTTTGGGGATCAAGAAGTTTGAACATCAACTCCTGTACAATGCCTGTCAGGTAAGACGCCTGTTAATGTGCCCCAGAGCTGTGAGTACACAGGGCCACATTATGACCTCTGTGTGCCCTTCAGCACTGTTGCCTTCATGGGCTCTTTCTTGACTTAAAAAATTATATTTTAAAACTGCATTGGTAAAATTTAAATATATTCCAGAGTAGAATATATTAATGTTTTCTTCTGATTTTTAAGACATTAAAACAGTTTTTATGGGTCTCTAAAGGTCTTATGGGTCCTAAGCATTGTGCTTGTATCAAAATAGATATGTCACCCTTGTGTTGAACGTGCTAAAAGATCAAAATAGTGATTTTCTAATTAATTTTAAAAAATAGTTAAAATTTCTAAAAATTGTTTTGGTTTTAAAGTTGGTGGTACTTTCCAATTGAGGAGCTTACACTTCTTTACTTAGGGAAATAGCCCGACTTAATACCTGGTCGTCACTGAAAAAGAGTGTTTCCAGGAGGTCCGAGTCTGTCATACACTTTAGTCACTTGAATTTTCATGTGGTTCCAAATGAGTTAACTGAAGCTCTACTTTGACTCACCCAAAATGAGCTTATATTTTCAGTGAATCTGGGATTGGAAAATGAGTTACCCTAGATGTTCATTTCCTGTCTAACTTTTCCATTACAGCTATTCATTCAACAGATATTTGAATGCCTACTTTGTACTCTACAAATTTTAATGTCACATGGAAGCATTTTTTTTTTTTTAAAGATTTATTTATTTATTTGTGCATACAGAACTGGGGTACAGGCCAGAGGCTCAGGGGCGGTGAGAGGCTTCACCAGAGACAGAGTGGGGAGCAGAATAGGCAGATCTACGAAGTACACTGCTGAGGGAAGCAGCGGGCGGGCCAGGAGAGGTCTGGCTCACCATGTGGTCTCCTCCGGGGCAGGCTGCAGGCGGGAATCGAACTCATGAGGAAGTGGCTTCAGATTCTCAGTGCTGTGCTTTAACCCGCTGCGCCACCAGGGAGGGCCCCATGGAAGCATTTTTTAAGTGCATGTTAGAGCCCCCAACCTTAGAGATTCTGCTTCCTCATTCTCAGGGTGGGACCCAGAAACCTGCATTTGGAACTAGATTCTCCCTTTCTGGTTATTTTGCTGCTCTTCCCCTTCTAAGAACCTTTAGCAATACTCAGCTGTGTCCTGGTTTGAATGGGACAATTCTGCCCTTAAGGTGGATTAAATGAAGGTTAAACAGAGACACTATAGTGTATTTACTATAAGTTTCCTTGCTCAGAATCAGACAGACCTATGCAAATCTTAATATGACCTCTCACTAGCTTGGTTGCCTTGTGAATTTAGCGACGCATGAGCTTAGGATGAAGGAGTGAGTGTATATAAAACCTAGAGAAGCATGTTTATAAATATATCATATTCTACTTAGGACAGAATCCAAACAGTGCCACAGATTTTAACATGAACACTACATGATTTTATGGCTTATTTCTTTTTGCCTCCATAGTTACTCCCTTGGTTCAAGGTACCAACATCTCTTACCTCAGTGACTACAATATTTGCCTAACTGGTAATACTGTCTCCCCATTTGTCCCATGATGACACATGACTACACACAGCTAGAGGGGTCTCATGACATATTTGGGTTGTTAAAATCTTCCAGTGGCATCACTTCACCTTAGAATGACATCCCTGCTTCTCACTAAGACTTCAGTCTGTATATCAATCTACACTTTTCATCCCACATGCTTAACTCACTGGCCTTCTATCCATTTCCTCAACATATCACATTGATTCTGAATTTTTGCATATGTTGTTCCCTTGACTGTTAATGCTCTTTGCTAAGATTTTTGCATGATTGGCACACCTTATCAGCTTCTCCAAAAGGTCTTCCAAAGTCACCTAATCTTAAGTTCTCCCTTGCCTCAGGCCTCACTAAGACTCTCATTATTCCATCCCCCATTCTATTTTCATCACAATCTTTCACTGTTTTTCATTTCTATTCATTTATTTTTATCTTTTTATTATCTGTCATACCCTCACTGCCCATCCTTTACCAGAATGCTATCTTCTTGAGTATGAAGATTCATCCCTGCCTTATTTACTAATATTCTGAGTATATTACTTGCCATGTAGTGGGTACTCATTAGGGTCTATTGAATTAATATATGTATGATGTCATATTACTTTAACTGGTAGAGAAGTTCTTGTTATCAATCTTTATATCTAACTCAGAACTTTATGGATGTTTTAATAAGTAGGAATCTGCTTAGTATTTTATATTCATTATATTCAAAGATATTCCTTGACATACGACTTTCTGATATACTACTCTACTTTCTTTTCAGCCAACTTCAATTCAGAAAACAGAGTAACCTTCTCTTTATTGTAATAACTTATACTATATATTTTCTGTTCTTTATCAGACATCAACATCAATTGACTAAATGCATTCAAGGCTATTTCTGATCTCAGTGGTTTTGAACTTGCTAAATAGGGTTATGTAAAGAGACCATATTTTACTCTTTTTTTTCCTAAAAAAGAATGAATTCAACCCATATTTTCAATATCTTTGTCATAAGCTTGAAAAAAATACACTATCCTGTCTCAAAGGGTAATGATTGGCCCTTAGTTAAAAGAAATAGGGAAGATAGATAAAATGTTTCTTGGGAGAGGAATATGTAGGGGATTTAGTGTTATGTTATATGCTCATGCTTAAGTCTAATCATTACTTAAGTTCATATCAGTAGAAATCAGGACATAGAGCATATACTGATATTCACAAAGGAAAATACAGATGAACTGACTATATGATTATCTTTATATATTCCTTTAGTAATCTGAGTTATATAAGTGTATTGGCAGACAATAAAGGAACTTTAAAAGAAAGATATTACTGGTAAAATAATATATCACATGTTATAGAAATGTGTATTCTCATAACCACTGTTGAAATAATTTATTACTCTAACCTTTCCATAATCTATTAATTTGCAACAAAACATCATTATAAGGGAGAAATCTTTTGACCTAGCTTCTCTACCTCTAGGAATTTGTTACAAGTTACTGTATTCAGGGATTTGATAAGAGCATCATGTCCAAATATGTTCACATAATATTCATGGCAGTGAAAAAGTAGAAGCAACCTTATTTCCCACCACAGATTAAAGATTTTATTTTACCTAAGAGAAAACACATTTCAGCCAATAAAATAGATGCTGAAGAGGAAAGCTTAAGATATGGGAAAATGTTCATTAGGTGTTCTAAATAGAAAATCAGTCTATGAAACAGAGTATAAAGGCATAATACCATTTTATAGGAAAATCCAAAATGTTAACTGTGCTTAATTAAGGAGGTTGCTTTACAGATGATCTTTTTAAAAAAATAATATAATAGTTTATTTTTACATCACTTTGTGCATTTTTCCTTCTCAGTTGTAATCCCCATGGGCTTCCCATCACCAAATCACCATAGTCCAGTGCATTTCCCTCCCTCTGCTGTTTTTGATCTCATTCCCTACTCCACCCCCATAAAATGTTTCTGCTATATAGCTGTTCAGTATTATTATTATTTTTTC
>NW_004567105.1:51672715-51674892 GCF_000260355.1 Condylura cristata
TGTTTAGCAGTTTGAGGAACCTCCAAACAGTTTTCCATAGTGGTTGTACTAGTTTGCATTCCCACCAGCAGTGCAGGAGAGTTCCTTTTTTCCCATATCCTCGCCAACATTTGTTATTGCTAGTTGTTTTAAGATGTGCCATTCTCAGTGAGTGAAGTGGTATCTCATTGTGGTTTTAATTTGCATCTCCTTATGTGATTTGAACATTTTTTCATATGCTTGTTGGCTATCTGCATTTACTCTTTGGAGAAGTGTCTTTTTAACTCTTCTGCCCATTTTTCGATGGGGATGTTTATTTTTGTTGAGTTTCATCAGTTCTCTGTATATTTTTATGATCAATCCTTTATCGCTAGTTTTGTGTGAGAAAATTTTTTGCCAGTCAATGGGATGTCTGTTTGTTTTTTGTAATGTCTCTTGCTGTACAGAAGCTCTTTAACTTGATGTAGTTCCATCTATTCTTGCCTTCACTATCTTTGCTTTGGGTGCTGTATCTTCAAAGATGTTACTGAAGTGTATGTTGTGCAGTGTTTGGCTCATCTTTGCTTCCAGGTATTTTATGGTTTCTGTTCTTAGATCTTGGTCTTTAATCCACTTTGAGTTAATTTTTGTGTATAGTGGGTGGTAGTGATCTAGTTTTATTTTCTTGCATGTAGCTTCCCAGTTTTCCCAGCACCATTTGTTGAACAAACTTTCTTTGTTCCAATGTATCTTCTTTGCTCCTTTGTTGAAGGTTAACTGCTCATAAACTTGTGGGTTTATATCTGGGTTTTCTATTCAAATCCACTGGTCTGTGTGTCTGTTCCTATTCAAGTACCATGCAGTCTTGATTATTATGGCTTTGTAGTATACCTTGAAGTTTGGGATTGTGATGCCTCCACTCTCTTCTTAGTCATGAGAGTTTTGGCTATTCGAGATCTTTCGTGGTTCCATATGAATCTCATCAGTATTTTGTCTATTTCTTTGAAGAATGTCATTGAGATTTTTATTGGGATGGCATTAAATCTGTGTATCACTTTTTGTAGGATGACCATTTTGATGATGTATCGTTTTTTGTACGATGGCTGTTCCATGAGCAGGGGATGTCTTTCCATTTCATCGTGTCTTCTTGTATTTCTTTTAACAGTGTTTTGTAATTTTCTTTGTAGAGGTCTTTTACCTCCTTTGTTAGGTTGACTCCCAGATATTTGATTCTTTTTGTTTTAATTGAAAAGGGGATTTTTTTTTCTGCTTCTTCTAATTTATTGTCTATGTATAGGAAGGCCTCTGAGTTTTGTGTGTTTATTTTACATCCTGCTACCTTGCTAAACTGGTGGATGCTTTTGAGTAGTTTTTCTGTGGAATTTTTAGGGTTGTCCATGTAAATTAACATATCATCTGCAAATAAGGACAGTTTTACTTCTTCTTTCCCTATCTGGATTCCTTGTGTGTCTTTTCCTGTCTTACTTCTCTGGTTAGAACTTCCAGTGTTATGTTGAAGAGCAGTGGCGACAGTGGACACCCTTGTCTTGTTCCTGATCTCAAAGGAAAGGCTTTCAGCTTTTTTCCGTTGAGGATAATGGATGGCTGTGGGTTTGTCATATGTAGCTTTTATCATGTTGAGGTATGTTCCTTCTATTCCAAGGATTTTGAAGGCCTTAAACATAAATGAATGTTGAACTTTGTGGAATGCCTTCTCTGCGTCTATTGATATGATTATGTGGTTTTTATTTTTCTGTCAGTTGATATAATGGATTACATTAATTGTTTTTCTGATGTTGAACCATCCTTGTGCTCCTGGGATAAAGCCTACTTGGTCGTGGTGGGTGCATTGTTGGATTCTGTTGGCTAAGATTTTGTTGAGGATTTTTGCGTCGGTGTTCATTAGGGAGATTGGTCTGAAGTTTTCTTTGTTAGGTTTTGGTATTATTGTGATGTTGGCTTCGTAGAAAGTATGTGGTAGTTTTCCTTCTTTTTTGATTTTTTGGGATGAGTCTGTGTAGAATAGGCACTAGTTCTTTTCTGAATATTCGATAAAATTCATCCATCTGATCCTGGGCTTTTTTTTGGGGGGGGAGGGCTTTGATTATTTCTTCTATTTCCTTGCTTGTAATTGGTCTGTTTAGCTGTTCTATTTCTTTTTTATCTAGCTTTGGGTGGTTGTAGAGTTGTAAGAATTTGTCCTTTTCTTCTAAACTGTC
>NW_004567105.1:51676309-51697363 GCF_000260355.1 Condylura cristata
AATTCATCCTGCAACTCTGTTGCATTTAGAGATACTATTGATATACTGGCACCTACATTTGCCATTTTAGTCCTTTTGTTTTTTTACTCCTTGTTTTGAACTGTTCTTGTTCATTCTTCTATTGGATTTGGTTTGAGGGCTTCTTGTAGTATTTTTTGTAGGGGGGGTTTAGTCATGACAAAATTGTGGAGTTTCTGTTTGTCTGAAAATGTCCTTCTTTCGTTGTAGAGGAAGGAGAAGTTTCGCAGGATAGATATTCTTGGTTGACATTTGATGCTTTGGAGTTTGTTGAATGTCCCTCCACTCTCTTCCTGCCGGTAGTGTTTCTTTGGAAATGTTTGATGTCAGCCTGATCAGTTTCCCTTCATAGGTTATTTGTTTCTTCCCTCTTGTCATTCTCATTATCTTTTCCTTGTCTTGTATTCTTGGTTGTTTTACTATGATGTATCTTGCTTTTTTTTTTTTTTTTTCCTGTCGTCATGGTAGCTTGTCGTTCTTCTTGCTTCTTAGATGTCTACTTTCATCTTCTTCATATTAGGGAAATTCTCTTCTACTATCTCTGTGAATATTTTCTTGGTTCCTTGGCCTTTCTCTTCACCTTCTAGGACACTATAGCTCTGATATTTCCTTTCCTCATGGTATCAGATAGCTCTTGAAGTATTTTTTCATTCCTTTTCCTTTTTACTTCTTTTTCTTTTTCTGTTTTAATTCTATTTATTTCTTTGTGTTTGAGGGTGCTGATTCATTCTTCCATTTCATCTATTCTGTTTTCATTTCTTTTCCCAGCATTCTTTATCTCCTCTAGTGGCCTTTTCATCTCCTGCATTTCTTCTACTTCTTTTTTTAATGTCTCATTTTCTTTCTTCAGTTCGTTTTTTTCTTTTTCATTTATTTCATTTATTTCCTTGTTTGCATTCTTCAGCTACTTGATGGCTTGTCTCATATCATTTTTTTCCTTCTCATCTTCTTTTATTTTTAATCATGGTGATTCTGAATTCACTATCTGGTAGGCTGAGCAGTTCTATTTCTTTGGTGGTTTCTGGTGACTGATCTTTTTGTGGTGAATTTTCCCCCTGTGGACTTGCTTGAATATCTGTTTGTCTTTTCCCTGTTTCCTAATCCTTCTATTCATTGAGACATGGTGTTGCTATTATTGACCAGCATTCTTTCTGGAATGCAGAGGGACTTCTACACACTTCAGTTGTGTAGGGTATTCTGAGCCTTGTTTTGTTTCAGTACCTCCTGTTTTTCCAGTCCCCACTGTGTGGAATTGTGTCTGTCATCTCAGCCAGTGAGAGTCAGGGGTCTCTTGTGGTTTTCAGCTTTTTCCAATAACGTGCTGAGTTCTTGTCTCTGAAGGTGACTCCTGATCTTTGTAGCCTTCTGATGTCCCAGGTTCCCTATAGGCTTGGATATGCCTGTGGGGGATGGGGCACATTAGAAGTATTGAAGATCCCTGTAGCTGGGCCTGTCTTTATGCTGATCACTGGTTTTGTTTATTTTCTGAGCACTGTGAGCTTTGTAGAGCAGTGCCTTAATGGCTTACAAGTCTTCAGCCTCTGCTGTGGGGATGAGGGATACAGGGAGTGCCAGAAGGGCTGCAAGCCTCCCACTGTGCAGACTGCCAGTCCTCCCTCAGTGCCTTCAGGGCTCTTTGTGCCCACTCTGAGCAGTCTCTCCCTGAGCAGTCTTTCCCCACTGCTTGGGGTCCACTCACAGAGCTGAGTTGTCTCTTTTTAACTCCAGGCCTTTATTACAGGTTTTGTGGATAGATACAGTAAGCAGGTAGACCAGTAGCAAGTCTCCAGTCTAAGGCACTTCCTAGTTTCTCTCTATGCTAAGATGTGCCTGTGGAAGTTTGGGGGAGTGTTAAAATTGTTGCAGTTTCTCCGGGTTTGAGCCTGTGGTTGAATCCATGTAATCCTTTTGTTTTCTGTTGTTTGTTTGTTTTCCCTTTAACCTAAGGGGCTTTGTGAACCTTGCTGGGTCACTAGCCTGAATGGCGCACAACTGCTGTGGGAGTGGGGTATGTAGGGAGCACTGGAAGGGCTGTGAGCTTCCCAGCTGCCCCAGTCACCAGTTTTTCACCCCACCTCCAGGGATCTATGTGCCCACTCCGAGCAGTTTTTCTCCATAATTTGGGTTCCACTCACCAAGCTTGGTTGTCTCTTCTTACCTCCAGGACTTTAGCAGCCCAGCTGAAGAGCAGCAAGCCTCCCATCTGAGGCACTTTCTAGTGCTTGGGCGCTTGGGTTCTCCTTGATTGAAGCTCCCCTATCTGAGTTCCCCAATTGTGGAGTCTCCCTCAGTTATCTTCCTTCTAGTGAGTCCAGGGTGCTCTCAATTGGGTTGAAACTCATAGTATGTAAGTCTACAGTCTGTTTTTAGTCTTAATTCCTGTATGAGCTTGGATATAGTGATTTTGGCATCTTCATTCTGCTGCCATTTTGCTGGATCCTTACAGTTGATTTTTTAATGATTTTCATTTGTGCTTTCCTTTGTTTCTAAATTTCCTGCTCTAAATATATAGTTATTTTGTAAATATAAACAAGTTTCAATAAGCAAAACTGGGATAAGCAGAAATTTATCTTCTGTAGATTTTTTTAAACCTCAGTTACTAACATACTGCCGCCTTCATGATTATTTGCCATTTCCAAGTACTACCTGTCTTATTATTTACTTAATATTTCTGAATAAACCAAACCCCAACACACTTTCTAAATTCATCTTTAGTTTAATGTGAACTCACATCTTAGATGTACTTGTTTATTAAGTAATGTGTGTACTGTTAACAATAATCTAGCTGTAAAAATGATCTAAATGACCAAATAAAGATGAATGGAAGATGTGGTCCATATGTAAAATGGAGTACTACTCAATATCAAAAAACAATTATCTCTTGCCATTTATAACAAAATGAATGGACCTGAAAGTTGTTATATTGAGTGAAATAAATCAGAAGGAGAAAGACAAATACCAGTTGAGGTCATTTATATGTGGACTATAGAGAGAATAATGAAAGAACCAGATAAAGCCAAACTAAGAACTAATCCTAGTAAACTTATTATAAAACTGAATTACCAGGGTGGGAGGGAAGGGATAGCGACAAGAGCAATGTGGACTTTGGTGGTGACTAAGGTTATCTTGGTAGTGGATTCCGTTTTGGTAAAACACTTGAGAGGAGAGGTCCTCTAACTTCTAACATACAAATACCAATGTAAACCAAAGTTACTACCAAAAAAAAAAAAATAGTTACCTGATTAAGTCACTATTTCTTTTTTTTTTAAATAATATACATTAAAGTGAAACACAGCCATTAAAGCAGAAATTCTTTATCTCTGTCCTCTGATAGTTTCCTTCATTTGCTTCTTTGCCTTATAGTCAGCTTTTAGAAATTATAGATATCTTCATTTGCTTTCTCATAGTCTACGCTCAGCTCCACAGAACATCTCATAGGAACAAAGATGTGGAAGTGTAAATCATACTGTTCTCATTCGCACCCTGTTTGAACTCTTTCTTGTTTTGCTTTGTGTTTTCTTGACTTCCTCTTCATGAGACAGAGTAATTCTTGGATGTTTTCAAAGACAGAAACACACATAATATTTTCTTTTGCATATTACATCCTAGGGGGAGCTGTAATCTGTTTCTGCTTTCTGAAGGTTCCTGTGATCTCTGATTATGAGGTTCTTCCAGTAACTGCAGTTTTCATCTCAAACAAGATATGAAACTTATCAAAAAGTGATTATATTAGTTGTCTGTTGTAACATAAATTGTATGTACATTTTTAAAGATAAGGAATGAGGTTTAACAAATGTCTTCATATTTTCACATAGAATTTTCATCACCTGTTCTATTTGAAAATGCATGGGTATATCTCATAGAAGAGTTTTCTCATAAGTAATAAGTTATATAAAATAAAATTGATGGTATTGTTATTTTCCTAGACTCTCATGAGGAAGCAGTCAGTTGTATAGCTATTGGAGCATTGACCTTGACTCCAACACAAAGTAGGATAAACTCTTTGAGAAAAGGTTATATCCCTTAAAAATGAGACTAAGACAAGCTTACTTTCTGTCATCATAAAATGTAAAGTTAATGATGATAGTGATGCTATGGCATTTAAAACATTTAAAAAAATGTGAAGCACCATTCCCTTCTTTCCCTGTAGTGGAATCCAGATCTGGAGTTGAACTGGTCTCTTTTACCTAGTGTCTGATACTTCCTATCCCTCTGCTTAACTTTATGAGTTATCCTTTATTGGCTATGAAGCAGGAAGTTTCCCAAGTCTGCTGCTTAGGTTCTGCTACTTTCCCAGCTCTGCTGCTTGGGACTGGGGTGTGGTGGGGGATGAGGGGTGTCTGTTGCTTGTATTCTGCTGCTTGTTAGAGCAGAAAGTTCCTGCAGGGTTCTGCTTATTCACAGTAGTAGCTATGGCTACCTTGACCCTCTTCCCAAACAATAAAGAATGCTTATGGTATGATATGGGATGACAAGTTTCCTCACACAACCTGTATAAAACCTAGCCATTCCTATAATTCAGGGCTCAGCCTTTTGGGACTGATCCCACTGAGTCTGTAGGTGTGACAAGTAAATCTCTCTGTCCACTTCTCTGAGTGCTGCCTGATTTCTCTGAAAAATTGCTGCAATAGCTCCTTCTAAAAGGTGAGAGACATTTTCTCTTGGAAAACACCCCTGAAATGATTTTAGAAGGAGGTCAGTCTATGTCTTCTTATAATTTTAAATGCAAATAAGCTTTTGTTAGGGAAGCAACCTAACCACATTTCCAAAGGGGACATGGATGCATATGAACTAAAGGCACCAAAGGGTTTCCTAATGTTTCAGTTCTGCTCTGTGAGAATTGTATTTCTAGTTGTGCTGTTACTGGATTGCATGGGAAGCTACTGAAAAGCCAGCAGTAAGACTTTACTCTTCTCCATAGCCATTGTCTGTACCAAATAGGCAGCAGGGATAACATGCATACTCCAAATTATAAGAGATACCAATATTCTCATCACTTGTCTTCTTTGAAGATTAAAAAAAAAAAAAGTGATTTTTTTAATTTTTGTACTCTGGAAGATTTGGCTAGAGACACATGGAATATAATTGTCTAATATAATAAACACCTTTGCATTGTCGGTATTGAATTCCCAGTCATTACTAAATTACTAATTTTGCTAACATTTCATTTCCTTTCCTCCAAACCATCATCAGTATGGCACTTGATGGGTCATAGTAATGATTCCTTGGACTTGATTAGTACTTGGTAGATCCTCAGATAGAAACCTTAAATTATCAGACTTTATGACCCAGGTTACGAAGTGATATTTACACTTCATTCCTGAGTCTTTAATCGCCATATGAATATATTAACTTTGTCCAAACCCAGAAGTTTCTAGTAGATAATGCTGGTTGAGGACTTGTTTCTGTATAAGGCCTTTTTTTTTTTTAAGATTTATTTATTTATGCATGCAAGAACTGGGGAACAGGCCAGAGGTATGGGGATCAGGGTGAGAGGATTCGCCAGAGACAAAATGGGGAGCAGAACATGCAGATCATCTGAAATATACTGTTGAGGGGAGCAGTGGACAAGACCAGAGAGGTCTGCTGTGCCATGAGCGTCACTTCCCTGGCTGGGGATCAAATTCGTGCTGCTGTGGTTGCTTATAGCTTCATAGTGCTGCACTTAAACCCCTTGCACCACCAGGAAGCCCTCGAAGACCCTATTTCTTAATTACTTTTTTTAGCCCTCTGACAGCAATACAATTCTTTGTATACAAATGTCTTCAACAAATATTTATTGTAGAAATGTTTTAAAATTTGAGGGTAGGTGGCAGTGATATTATATTAAATACTTACTTAGCAACATGCTTTCATTGTTCATATTTTCATTCATCAGTTGTTTTGAGTACCTGCTATGCACTGGGCACCACAAATCAGATGCTAGGAATAAACTGTAAACTTTGCTGTGCAACCTGGATCCTAACCATCTCCTTCCTTACTCATTACAACATATATTCCAATGATTTTTTTTTTGTCCTACTTAGAATGTTACATGTGTTTTCTTTATATAGCAGTGTAACCAGATGACCGACAAATTAGTAATTTAACAGAATATTCACTTGTCAGTTTTTGTAGGTCAGAATCCATACATAACTTAGCTAGGTTCTTTGCTGAGACATTGAAAAACTGGAATTAAGGGTTTGATTGGGCCATGTTTGAATCTGGAGGCTCAACAAGTATAAGGCCCACTTCTAAAATGCCTCATGTTACTGGCACAACTCATAGCCTTGCAGGTATCAAACTGGAATACTTTAAAGTCAGCAATAGAGAAGAAGGGAGTCTTTGGTGCTTAAGCCTACAATTTCTAGACCCATTTTTAAAAATATCACCTGATTGGCCCTCCCTGGTGGCGCAGCGGGTTAAAGCACAGCACTGAGAATCTAAAGCCACTTCTGCATGAGTTCAATTCCCGCCTGCCCCGGAGGTGACCACATGGTGTGGCAGACCTCTCCTGACCCGCCTGCTGCTCCCCTCAGCAGTATACTTCGTCGATCTGCCTGTTAGATCGGAAGAGCCTGTCTCTGGTGAAGCCTCTCACCGTCCCTGAGCCTCTGGCCTGTACCCCACTTCTATATGCACAAATAAATAAATCTTAAAAAAAAAAAAAATCACCTGATTAAGTCAGTCCCTCCTAGGATAATTTCCTTTTTTATTAATGTAAAGCTAGCTGATAGATATTGATTACATCTGCAATGTCATATTACTCCTGTATGTACTCTTGTATGTATATAAAGAAGTTACGTGTTCTACCCACATTCAAGGGGAAGAGACTACAATAGGGAGTCTTGTGAGTGCTTCTAGGGTTTCTGCTAAAAGTGTTTTTCCCCCACCCCTATGTTCTTCATGTGATTGGGTCCTTCAAGTCCCATTTTAAATATAACCTTTTAAATTCTCTCTCCTTCACATTTTGCTTAAAAATAGGCTTTTGTTTGTTTGTGGTACTCAAGACCACCATAGAATAATGGAACTTTAAAGTACTTTTCATATTTACTTACTCTAGTATTGTTTCCTATTCTAGACTTTCTCTTTAAGAGCAAGGACCATATCTATTGTATTCTCCTTGCAACAGAACAAACACAGCCAACACTTAGTATAATGCTTGGCACAAAATAGATTGTTAAACTAAATATTGACTAAATCTGTAGTTTTGTGGCCTCCTGGAGCTTAAACAGCCACATTCCACAATGATGTGTGTTTAGGTTTGTTTTTTTTCTTATTAGAAATGCATCAGTGGAACAAGAATGTCAACCTGAGACCTGAATCATTGGCATTACTTCAGTTATATTGTGTGTATTATCTCCTGAGGTTCACAATATGCTCCAGCCATGGCTTATCTGTTGTTCTTACTCAGCCTGCCTTCCCTATCACAGGGTTAAAAGAAGAGGTACAGAAATTAAATCTTGTCTTTCTAAAATCATATACTACTTCTGCCAGTCATTACATATTTGATGGATTGCTGGGTTTAAGTAGTTTTCCTTGCCAGATATACTTTAATTTCAGAATTCTTGAGATGTGGAAAGAAATCAAGATGTTCATACTACATGGGCATGTTCTACCCTGTAAGCAGGGACAAAGAGGGCATTAAGGATCCTAAAGGCCAAAGAACAGTATGTTATTTCCCAGATAACTTGCTACAAAATACTTTTCTGATGACTCCATCTTGATATTTCTCACTTCTCTATCAGTTCTTCCTAGAACCATGGCCAGCTATTTCTGTCTGCCTACAACTGCTATTACTGAGAGACTTAACTACTACAGGAAGTTGAAATTGTGAAACAGTAGGTATCCTGCATCTGAGAAACAGGGAATTGGCTATTTTCTGTGCAGACTTCAAAACTGCTACAGACATCTTGCCAGTCTTTTCCCTTTGTTGCCAAAACAAAATCATAAGGATGCTCTTTTATTCAAAGTCCTTTCCTAAGTATTGAATCACAAAATTGTAATCGGAGGTGTTAAAGAGGTGTACTTTCAGAAAAAGACATACTGAAATATCATGTTCTATTTTTGCCACCTTTCCCCAAATGATGGTGGTTATAAACCATGTAACACCGTTTTTCAAATACAGAAATTTTACAAACCTCCCGACTTATTTCAGCAACCAGACTCACCATGATAATGATTTAAATTTACCTGCTTCTTCCAACATGTATGCTTCTTGCTTCTTAAAAGATTCATACCTACAATTAGAAGCTCAGAAAATGGAATGGAATGCAGTGGTTACATTTTAACCCTTTTTACTCCAACCCTTTCAAGAAAACATGCATACATATATTTCATATATTAGTTTTTTTTTTTTTCTTCTTCCTGCTAGTGAATGATTCTGCATCAATCTTTCATGGTGGACTCTTAGGGGAAGCCTCTAGGTCAATGCTCTGTCCCCCCAGTTTGAATAGTAATAATGCCTCCCCCAGTTTGAATAGTAAGCACCAGGCACTAAACCTTGTACTTTACATTTATTATTATGTCTAATCCTTATAATACGCCATAAAGCAGACAGTTCCATCCGCATTTTCATAAGGAATGAAAGAGAGAAAAAGAGAAAGAAAATTTTCTCAAGTTTTATTAGTATCAAATTCAGAATTTTAACTAAAGGGTACGTGACTCCAAAATAAGTTCTTTAACTCAATTGCTGAGTTTAGTAGTGGTTTTCACTGATACGAAAGGTTCTGGAGTAAAAATATAAAGTTCGCTGACTCTGCCCAACAGGCATGTATATGTTTTACTAAATCTTTTAGGCATTTCTTTTTCTATAGCCTGCTTTTTCCTCCCTAAAATTTGTTGGAAAAGGTCAGCTGAAGACTATTTCTGTGCATTGACTAATTATGATTCAGTGGAGACTGATAGGGTTATTGTTCCCTTCATTGATTTAGGTTCTGCCTTATCAATACAAGTGCTTCCTGACTTAGTTTTTTTTTTAATTAAAGCTCCAAGATGGTTAAGGATAGGAAGTGTTTTCCTTTCTTATTCTTGATTATGTGTGTTCAAGCCAATTAGATGCCTTGAACAAGTGGTTACTTTGTGTTGTACACTACAGCACCTCTTGGTGGGGGTCCAGAAACCTCAACACTTTTGCTCTTTGGAGAAACAACAGTGAAAGTACATGTGAAAAATCATATCAGATTGATTTTAAGTGAAGAATTAAAGCAAGGATTGGTGATTACTTCAAACTTTTGTGGGTCCTGTACTCTTTTGAAGCAGTAATTTAATTTTGTTATTTATTGAAAATGGCCTTAGGCAATATGGAAAGGATTGGTTATGACTGTGTTCTATCAAAATTTACCAAACAGGCAACTGGTGGCTTGGATACAAGAGCTGCATTTTATCATCCTCTGTGTTAAATAATTACCACATCATAGCAGAAGGAATTTTTACTTTCTACAAAATAACTTTATAGATATAACTTGTTACTATTTCTACCCAAAGGTTTTATTTAAAACTTTGTTCATCTATTCTGTAATTGTAAGTACCTGTTTAGAATTTTGGCATTTAAGGTGATATTTAGATAGACTGTGCTGTCAGTATGTGCTGTCAGAGTCTTAATATTTGACTCATGCCAGTCTTTCCTTTTTTACTTCTGATTAGTTGGATTTATAAGATACAAGCATATTTTGAGAAAGAAAAAATTTACTATTGAATTTATATAATCACTGCAAATCCTAGCTTACTCACTTGGAACTTCCTAAGTAAAATACCTGTAAAGGGGAATGATAACAGAATCTGCTTTATTTTGCTAGTTGTGAGGCCATTGCAAAATAATGAGCAAATCAGTACCATGGTTGGCATACTGTATTTTAAAATGTATGTAGCGTATTTTTAAAAAGCTAGATAAAAGCTAAATATCTGTTGTTATTATAAGAGCCACTACTTGAGCCATGATTTGGCCCATAATGAGGATTTTACCAAGGGGTTTGTCATTATAGAATTTTACAGCTAACCTTCAGCATACTTGTAACTTGAATCTAGTGTTAGACAAAAATTAACTGAACACCAGTGGCTGACCATTGAACTCTATAGTTAACAGAATTGGGTTTGCATTCTGGCTCTGCAATATACTGTTTTCTTGAACCAGTTTTTAACCACTTTTATAAATATATATATATATAATATACTTTTAATATATAAAAGAATATGATAGTACCCACCTAATGATAAGGTGCTTTGTGCTAGTTTTGTTAGTTACCATTAATTGAATTCCTTAATTCAGTTATCTTGGGAAAGTCCATTTAATCAATAATGTTTATGATTGTATTAATTCTCTTGAATCCATTGTTGAAATCAAATAACTGAGTGATTCATGGTAGGATAAAATCTGAAGAAGTGTAACACCTAATTCTTGCCTCCAAGAAGTAGACAAAGTATTTTAAAGTAACGAAACTAACTACCCTGCAAGCAGAATCCATCCACAATATAAAGAGTATATATGTAACACAGTAGATCTAATGCATAGGGGCAGTATGATATGTTACAGATGCTGTGTTAGATATGCTGTGTTAGATATAAATACATCTGGATATCAATCCAGGCTTAGCTACTTCTTGTAGCCTTTAACAAGTTCATTAACTTCTCTATAAAACAAGGATATTAATAGCACAACAGGATAGTAATAAAGAGGCTGATGATAGAGATCTGGTAAACAATTGACTGGTATGGCAATGGGGGTAATGGGGGTTAGGGCGCAGTGATGTTAGCTCCAGTAAGGAGGACTTTAAAAATCTCAGATAACATTGGGATTTGTTGATTGGTCAGTAACTACTCCATAGAGGTACTGTTTGAGCTGGGTTTAAATGATAGACAGTTTAAGCTGAATGAAGACATATTAACTGAGATGTGATTAATATTGGTCCCAATTCTTCACTTACCTGTGTTAAAATTAAATACCTGCTATGGTTCATTAAATAGACTTAAGATTTAGCCATCACATTGGTTTTTGTCAATGGCTGTTAGCAGACTTTAAAGATCTAACACTTAAGCTTATATGTATGGTCATGGTACCATTGTATTTTGATGATCTTCCTAGAAATGACATGTCTCAGGTAGTTGTAACTCCTTTTGTCTGAGTCTCAGTATAATATACATGTATAATATACATGGAACAGACCTGAAGTGAACCTGCAGCCTGGAAACAAGTGCAACCAACCTCCAGTCTAAAGCAATTCACGGCATAAAGCTTTCTGTTAGGCCCAGTCAAAATCAGCAAAACCTCAACCAACTCACAGAACCATGAATATGATAGCACAGTTTTTGTTGATGTAAGTCACTGTGAATAGTCTGTTATGAACCACTATTATGGCAGTAATTGGCTAAACAAATAATATTTAAAATAAGTGTACACTATAAATATACACTATAAATAGCATACCACTAGTAAGAGATGTTGATAATATATTTGTAGAACCTCAGTTATGAGTTTTGTTAAGTACCAACTTCTCTCCACTACTGTAACTATCCAATCTAAAAGCTCTTTTATCCTTGACTTTCTAGCATCAATGCAAATGTGGTACCAACTTTAAAGAGCTCTTTATATGAAAGTTGGAAAGAAGGAAAAGATAAGTGGGGTTAGGATAAATATTTGAGAATTAAGACTACATGATTTCACTTACTATGCAAAAGTAAGGGTAGAGTCTGAGTAGTTTTGAGAACTGGATAACAAATGAGGATGTTTGAAATCTCCTTTTATCAAAGAGGCCTGGGTATATTAATAAGGAACATTAACCATAGAAATCTGACTGTAAATTGAGGGGATGTGGAGTAAAAGGGCTAGGGGGGGTTCACTGTATTATATGGATTATGAATGCTTTGGTGATGGGTCTGGTAACCTATATCTGAAGAGACATGAACCTCTACCCCTAAATCACATACAGTGTTGTAAACCATTGTTACCACAATAACTAAATATTAAAAGAGAAACCAGAGTTGTTAGAAGTGTAATTACTGGGACATGAGATAGGTGCATGTTAAAGTTTTTAGGTATTACCAAATAATGTTTCATTTAATTAAACATCCCCTTAAACAATAAATACTTCACATGAAAAATACTGATAGTTCAAAAATTTAATTTTAGTGAAGCAATGGAACACTCCTGCACTGCAAAAGGGAGGAGGAGGATAAGATTCAGCACCACCCCTTGGTATAAGAGCAAGAGAATTAGTATTTTGTTTATCAAAAGATATATACGAGAATATAACCACTCCATTCCTCATAAATAAAAACTGAAAAAAAAAAGCATATTAATAGTATAATGGATCAAATAAACCATGGCTTATTCATATAATGGAATATTTAAGCACCAAAAAAAAAAAAAAGATGAGCAGTTACATTCAATAAAAATGGATGAGTCTCACTGACATATTGAAAGAAACTATCTGAACTCAAAGTATATATTTTCTATTCTTTCATTTGTATGAAGTTCAGTCAATAAAAACTAATCTATTTAGTAAAACTAAACCAGAATAACAGTTACATCAGCAGAGAGGTATATAGATAGGTATTGATCTGAAGGTACTCAGATACTGGAATATATCTGTAATGTCCAAAACGTCACCACTAACCTTATTAAATAAAATGAAGAATTGAGTTCCTCAATTGCATTTGCCACATTTCAAGTGCTCAGTAGCCACATACAACTTGCAGCAACCAAAATGGGTAACATAGACAGAACACTCCTATGAGGAGCTCTTTTGGGTAGCATTGATCCATATCTTGAATTGAGTTGTGGCTACTTGGGAATACAAATGTGAAAATTCATCAAATTGTGCCCTTTAAATTTGTACTGTACAGATGTCCCCATTATAAATAAAATATGGTTTAAAATAAATGTTATGCCTTAAAAAATACAAGAGAGAAAAGCGAATGAAAAATATAACTATTTTTTTCTTCTAACTTGAGTTTTGAATGTAATATGTGACATAAACTCAGGAGATAAAAGCACAAGAAGTAGCTACAAAAATAAAAAAAATTAATGGAGATTAGTTCTCATTAACTTTAATTAGATTCCTTTTAGGTTTGCTGGTTTAGCAAATTATCAATTCAAAAATAAAAACCTTAGCTTCATCTCTCAGGCAAGAGTCCTCTAATTCTAAAACATCCATGGATGCTTTTCTGGCATCGTTGCCTTTGTAACATTTCTGTGTAACTAATCTATGTTGCTAATTAGATTCCATCATGAAGTATGGTTTCAATCATCTTCGCCCAACATCAGCTTCTTTGTTTGTGTAGAGATGTGTGACCCCCAACCATGAGCAGTTGCATGCAGAGTAATGAGTTGGGTTAGAGTGGTCTGATTTCTGGCTTTTGAAAGTTAATTGGAAATGTAACTTTAATCTTTGTCAAAGAAACCTGATTAACCCATTGCCTATTTTTCATTTGCAATGAAGAATTCATTTCAACATATATTTGGTTTTAGATGATGAAGAAGCATAAAAGAGAAGCAGTCTAAGAATTGTAAGTCATAATAGCCATATACTGGAGATAAACACATTATGTGTGAGCAGAGAGATACCCAATTATGTATGAGCAGAGTAGAATGAATCTGGTGAGCTGTGTGACACTGGACTTCTTACCTTCCCTAAACATCAGTTCACTTATTTCTGTTGTTCCTGACCCTGTCATTGCTTCCCTTCTGTTTGTTCCTACTACAATGTATTGCAACCACTGGAACAACACAGAACACAGTTGTTTTATAATTTGGTTCCATGTACATAATCTCCCTCTATGAAACTATGAGCATTTGGAGACTGTGACATGCATCTTTGTTGCCTTAGCACCAGGCATCCAGTCTGTAAAATGTTCTCAAGGTTTGTTGAATAAGTGAGTGAGTGAATGAATGAATGAAAGAATGCTGCATCACCCATTGCTGTGTAAACTTGAAACAACATATTATTACCTCACAGGTCCTGAGGGGCAGGAAGCCAGGCACAGCTCAGCTGGTCCCAGAGTCTCTCATAGGCAGTAGTCAAAGTGTGGGCTACAGCCAAAAAGCCTCTCTGCCAGGCTGGAACTGTTTCCTAGCTCACTCAGTGGTTGTTGAAAGGATAAAGTTCCTTGTGGGCTGTTGGACTGAGCCTTCAGTTCCTTGCCATTTGGGACTTTTCAGCATGGCAGCTTGTACCAGCAAGAGAGAACATCTGCTAGGGAGTCAGAATCACAATCTTTTATAACCTAATCACAGAAGTGACAATACCATGGCTTTTGCTGTGTTCAGTTTGTTAGATGCAAATCACTGGGTTCTGACCTCACACAAGAGGAAGAGATTATAACAATATGAGGGGATCATTGGGAGACATGTCCAAAGCTGCCTACCACAAATACATATTGTGTAAACCACGAGAAAGATCAAAATGAGCAAACGGCACAGAAAACACTCTGTGCTTATGTGTTTACTCTTCCTTGAATTGCTTTTCTCTTTGCAGGAATATACCAGACATCATTCTCATCTTTCCTGTTTTAGTTTAATTGCCACCACCTCAAAGCGCCCTTCACTGAATATAAAAGTATAAAATATATGTTATACTTGGCATACTACTTACTTCCTTTCAAGCTCAAATTACCATCCACATTATTTTATTTGTAAATGGTCTGTCTCCTTTACTAGAAAGTAAGCTCCTTGAGGGCAGAAACCTAGCCTGTTCCACTATGACCTTTGCCCCACACATGGTAGGCATTAGTAAATATGTGTTGAGAAATCTTTACTACTGCATCTCATCATAATTTCTTTGCGTTTTAAAAGTAGTACCTGTTGGCGATCCCAGAAGACAGTAGGCCTAGGGTCATGAGTTCTTTATTGTGTTGAGACTTAGAAGTGTACATCCATACAAGGCAAAGCTTCTTTTGGGTGCAAGCTTTAAGTAAACTGTAAAAACAAACCAGAGATGAGACAATATTGAGGCATGATTACACAGATTAGTGACATGTGTTTGGTTTCTGCCAGCTCTATTCCCCGGCCTCTCCTCCTGGCTTCTTAAGTCCTCTAAAGTAACCAACAGCCTATACTCCCCATACCAGCAAGATGACTGCATTTACCAATGCTGTGATACATAACCATTTATTGAATAATAACTACATGTTAATCATTATACTAAATGTTTGCATAGTTCTTCACAATTCTCACCACAACTTTTAGACAGGGGACTCAAATGCAGGTAAGTCAAAAATAAAAAAACTGAGGATAGCTAGACTTTGAAGGCCAACCTAATTCCACCATCATTGTATTTACTACACACTCACCAAGCTCTCCCCTCTGTAACAGACATAAAAAACAAGACTAAGGATTTGCAAGTGTGTAGGTCTGGGTCTGGTCATGCTTCTGTCACTGCCTTGATTACCTTAAACATGTTATTTTAAAACTGCCATTGAATATAATAGTCTATGAGAATTCTCAAACTGTAAGAAGCCTGACCCAAAAGGAAATCTCATAGCTATGTCAAATTCCCTTTCCCATTGAACACTTCAACTGAAATGTTTAATTAGCCCATTTATGGACTTTTCTGTATTTTGTTAGAGGAAATTACCAAAGCATATAACTCAGTGGCAAAGGTGGCAGCCATGGTGGGAGATTAAAAAGAGGTCCCTTTAAGAGAAAATGGCTTATTTCTCCTCCAGTTTCTGTACTTGAGGTCTGGCTTAACACTTAAGGTACCCTTTGCAAGGGTGGTCACAAAGGGCTAATGGTAGAATTTATGGTCCCCATTATAACACAGAGCATGGGCTCTGTGTGTTGTGCTCAGACATCGGGGTGCTTCTCGATAAGGGAATAAATACAATCTTGCTTGGGGAGGATAAGAATGTGAAGGGCATGGAGTGTTGAAGAAGTAAGGTATTTAAAGTACTATTGATATTTTCAGCTGGATAATTTATTTGGAGGGGGGCAGGTTGCCCTGTGCATTGCAGGATGTTTAGCAGTATCTGTAGCCTCCAGTTACCAGATGCCAGTAACAATACCATACCCCCTTGGCATTGGTACCAATCAGAATATCCCCAGATATTGTCAACAATCCCTGGGGGGAATAGGATCCAGTGAAAACCAGGGCTGGGGGGAGGGATGTGGTATCAGTTGAGACTGGATAGACAGGTTTATTAGTAACAACCACCCCAGTGTCTCGGTGGCTTAAATAATACAAGAGTTTCTTTCTTTGTCATGCTTAATGACCGTAGTGGCATGACAGAAGGACTCTAGATTTCACAGTTACTCAGACTCAGGCTGATGGAGCAGCCAGCATTCCAATGTCATAAGTTGCTGTGCTAGAAGGAATAATGTTCTGATGGAGTCTTAAAGCTCTAATGAACTGTTTCACCCCAGAAGTTTACCCAGAATTTTCATATTCTTTGCTCTCAGAACCCACTGGTCAAAACTGCATTCACCTAATCACAAGGAAACTAGGAAGTAGCTGTCTTATATACCCAGTAGGGAGGGCAACTAGAAATATTTAGCAACCAGCATTAATGATCACCACAGATGCAAAGGAGATTTCCCTTCTTTGTTTACACATAATGACACAAAGTGCTAAAGACAGGACACACAAACTTAGCCAAAACTTCCAGAAAATAGCAACAGGAATGATGCTAATGTAACACTAGCAACAATATAATATTTATTATGTGTGTCATATAATTGAATCCTCACCCAACAACTCAATCAGATAAATCTGTTCACGAAACTGAACAGGTTGTGAAACTGAGACAAAAATGCAAATGTAACTTGCTGTAGTCACACAGCTAGTGAGCTGCTTTGGAATGGGTGTCTCTGACATTAAGGACTAAGTGCTGAAATCCTATAAAATCAGTTTGGCTGTGATGCAAACCGCTTCCTTTCATTATTGGGTTGAATGATCAAGTTTGTCTCTCCTGTAACTTGCTCTGCAACTTTGCTGGTTAAGTTAGAGCATGATTGAGATGTGTTTGCAAATTTGTTTCATCCTTCTATTCCCTAACAATTTTTCTTAATAAGTCCCACCATTCCTAACTCATTTAGAAGAGTGTCTTCAGTCACTCCATCATGGACTTAACATGCTCAGAAAAATAGTTTTTCTGTTACAGGGTAGGATGAAGGGCATCCTGGGACACCCCCTCCCCCATACCTTCCATTTCCAGAATATTCAGAGACAGCACTGACCTTACATTAAATCAGAGACTACAGAAACAGGCTCCTTCAACAAAGTCAGGTGGTAGACTAGACTGTGACTAATTCTAGGTTACAGTGACTACCTTAACTGAAGCAAGCCCAGATGCTAAGACTAGTGAGTAACATTTGTGCAAGGGATTGTTATAAGTATTATCTCATGCAGGTAAATGCTTTCACATGTCACCTTTATAAAGACAAGAAAACTGAAGGTGAGAGAAGGTATCAGTCACAAATTCCAGAATTGACTGCTATTTTCAAGCATGTATCCACACTAGTGGATGCATAAAGTTGCTTAACATTTTTTTTTTTTAAGATTTATTTATCCATACAGAGGTGGGGTACAGGCCAGAGGTGCAGGGGCGGTGAGAGGATTCACCAGAGACAGAGTGGGAAGCAGAACAGGCAGACTGACAAAGTACACTGCTGAGGGGAGCAGTGGGCGGGCCAGGAGAGGTCTGCTGCGCCATGTGGTCACCTCCCTGGCAGGCGGGAATTGAACCCATGCTGAAGTGGCTTTAGCTTCTTAGTGCTGTGCTTTAACCCGTTGCACCACCAGGGAGGGCCATGCTTAACATTTTTAAACATCTACACACATCTCTCTTTAGTGCCTTCCCTGGCCCTGTCAAGCTTACAATATTTGTTTCAAAAAGGAAAAAGAAAACAGAAAAAGTTCTTTTTCCCTTGGCCCAATTCTCTTGGTTTCCAGAGAGTTGTTAAATTTATCATGTCTAAATACAAACTATCTACCTTTCCCAAGAAATTTTCATAATAACCATTTACTCGACATATTATCATTGAGAGAAACTTTTTTTTTAAAGATTTATTTATTTATTCATATAGAACTGGGGTACAGGCCAGAGATGCGGAGGGTGAGAGGATTCACCAGAGACACAGTGGGGAGCAGAACAGGCAGATCAATGAAGTACACTGCTGAGGGGAGCAGCGGGCGGGTCAGGAGAGGTCTGCCTCGCCATGTGGATCTCCTCCAGGGCAGGCGGGAATCGAACTCATGCGGAAGTGGCTTTAGCTTCTTAGTGCAGTGCTTTAACCCGCTGCGCCACCAGGGAGGGCCCGAGAGAAACTTTTAATTTGAAAGTGAAATAACATTCTGTCCAAAGACTCCCTAAGCTCAAACTATGGTTTTGAATGTCCTATTTGAGGGGCTGTTGAAGATCTATGATAGTAATTATTTTAAAAGAAGGCTAAAGGAATGAGAATGTAGTAGAAAAACAAACAAAAAAAAAAATGAGATGTGGCTCTTGGTATCTACAAAGAATTTAAATGAGTTTAAAGAAAAAAGTGAGATGACTGTAGATTTAAGAAAGACTTCCCTAATTAAGTTGGAACCAGACTGTGAAAGCTAATAAGGAGCATATAATACCCCTCTCCCTATAGAAATCAGAGAAGAGACCAGCCCATGCCAGATGGAAACAGCAAGTGTGATAAAGGGTGTAAACACACCCTTCTGGATTTGAATTCCCTTTCGTTTAAGCCTTGTCACCTTGGGTAGTGATTTAACTTTGCTAAACCTCAATTTCCCACCTGTAAAATAAGCACAGTAAAATGGACTCTGTCAGCTTGTAGTAAGGCTATTTACCATGTTGTAGATTCCTGGACCGAGTTCCAACAGGTGTATGGCAGTTTCCCCAAACTGACAGCATTTTGTAAGCACCAGCAGCATGTTCAAGAATTCAACTCAGTTCTGACATTATCAACCCAAGAAAATCTCAAGTTTCAGGTTACAGAGAATCTCAAACTGCTCTCCACTTTAGTCACCAGTTACAAACCCCAGGCAAATGGCACACAGTCACCTGGGTTCTCATCCAACCCACTACAGATAGCAAGTTCACACTGCCCCTTCCTTAGATTTACGTGCCCGTCACAACCCCAGGTTATTTTCTGGGCTTCTGACCATCTGATTACAGTCATAAGTTTCCAGGACACCCACCTCAGTTTATTGTGTTGCTGGAATGATTCACCGAACTCAGGAAACCCATTTACTCTCTAGATAACTCAGGAAGAGCCAGCTGGAAGAGATGCCTAGGACAAGATATGGTAGAAAGACAAGGCGCTCCCATGCCCTCTAGACTTCCTTTCCCCAAATCTTTACCTTTTCACAACCAGGAAGCTCTCTGAAGTCTCTTCCTGTGGTGTTTTTAAGGTTTTATTACACATGCAGGACTGATTCATTTGTCATTGACAACTGAACTCAGTAGGTTAACCCAAAAGTCTTGGGGTGAGGCTGGAAGTTCCAAACCTCTATTCACATTGGTTTCCTTGTCAACCAGCCTCCTCCTTTGGTATTTTCCAAGAGTTATCTTTATTAACAAAGTAAGAGGTAGTTATAACATTCTCAACATTTAAATTCCAGGGCAAGCTGTGAGCCAGTAAGACCAAATGAAGACCAAATAACTAAATACATATGAGAAATATAGTTTGGTAATCAGAATTCTGTGTGTGTGTGTGTGTACATACATTATATAATTATATATATGAATGTATATATATATACTATAAATCATAATACTACATCTGTGTACTCAAAGAACATACTATATGGATAGCCATTTATAATTGGTAAGAGCTATGTCAACAAAGCCAAACCAAAACTGAGTTTATGACATTACTTAAAACCTAACCTTGCCCCCAAACTTACAGAAAAACTACAGACTGCAGTGAGAATGCTCCCATTTTAGTTTCACTTCAGACATAAACTAAGTATTTAGGTGGTGCTTTAATCAGGATTTCCATTTTCTATGTCCAGTTTCTACCAAATGAATCACAGGCTCCAGGGACTGAAATAACAATGTTAGCTTCTAAATGAATGTTCATCCTGTCTTTTAAGACAGTTGTTATAAAAGGCCTCAAAGGGGCTCATCATCGAAGTTGTGTTTGTATTGTCATTTGCAAAACTTGTCTCTAATGGGAAGGAGAAAGCCCCTCATCTCTGCGGGTGGCTCTTCCACATGGCATTGGCTGTTTTCCCAGTCTTCCGAGAATGGTCTCTGAGTATTGCTATGGAGACAACTGTGAAATCAGAGAAACTCTAGATATTGAATTTTCTAAATCAACCTTTCTCCCCAAACTTCCCATCAACAGAAACTGTGCATGTGAATTACTTTTGCCTGTTTTGAACATAATTATAGTATATATATTTATGTGATATACAATATATGTGTATTATATATGTCCTATATGTCTCATATGTATATGTCTCATATACATATATGTGTGTTATCACTTAACTATATATAGAGAGATATTTATATCTACATATATGTAATGGAGACTAAGAGTAGAAAATTCAGCCTGGAAGCAAGCATCACAAGACCAGAAACTGTAGGTGGGAGTAGAAATATTAACATACTTGTTAAACCAGCTATGGAAATGAAAAAGCCTAGGTGCCAACTGCTATGCAAGTATCAGACTGCCATAGTAGGAATCCAGAGGTACAGACCAGAAGTGGGATGGATGTGGAGATGGAAGGCCATTGTAGAGAACCACTGGTCCTTACAAATCAACTTAGTTACACCCTAGAATTAATTAATTCAACAATAGATAACAATTCTACAAAGGAATGAACCCCAACCCCCCACCAAAGTACATTTATTAATACATTTTCTGCAGTTCTCCTGACCACCTGTGACCATGCAGGTGCCTCTCTCTCCTTTTCTTGATAAAGCTATCCTTTTAAAATGTAACTTTCCTCTGCTTATGCCTGCAAACATCCTCATCTCCTGGGTAACGTGCCTTTGGAAGCTATATATATATGAACTATATATATATATATATGTGTGTATATATATGTGTATATATGATCTATATATGTGTGTATATATACATATACATATACATATACATATACATATACATATACA
>NW_004567105.1:51697463-51710879 GCF_000260355.1 Condylura cristata
ACATATACATATACATATACATATACATATACATATACATATACATATACATATACATATACGTGTGTATATGTGAACTGTATATGTGTATATATACATATACATATATGTATATATGTGTGTAATATATACACATATATGCATATATGTGTATTCTGTTCTCTATATATGTATATACATATAGATATATATGTATATATAGAGAGAGTAAGAGAGAGAGAACAGAATATATATATATATTTGCTTGTTCTATGTGTGTATACACACACACACATCAGACTTACTTCAAGGTGACAGGGAAGCAGGCATTTTGGCACTGTGTTTGATGTAGTGAAGCACAACTGGTCTCTCTTTCTGCCCTATCTGATAAGCATTCCTATCTTTTCCATTTGAAGAACATTCATCCCTAAGAGAATAATAAGGAAGTTAATATAAGGAAATTAAACATGAGGTGTTAACAAAGCAAGCTGGTCCCCACCCATAATCTCCTTATGCCTCCATCAAAAGGATGTGCTGACCCTTCCTATCTCCCCTTTGCAGGCCCTAGTCCATCTCCATTTTGTTTGACTCCTTTGTATAAATAATCCTGCCCACCACCAAAGAGCAAGACAGTGGTATTTCAGATACAAGACTGCTGCCCACCTCAGTTTGTTGACAAGTTAAACTACTTTCCTTCTCCTTATGTTGTTTCCTTTCATTGGCTGAGGGAAACTGAGGCTTGCATTTGGTATTAACTTGGCAAGCCAGCCAGGAGATGAGAAGCCCCTTTCTTCCATAGAAATGAAAGGTCATAACTGATAGTGGGGATTGATGCAGTTCAAGATAGGTCTCTTCCTGGCATTCAGTATCACATTAAGAGACTAATGTCCAAATCCAGACTCTGATCTGTTCCAGCAGCGTGACCTTAGACAAACTGCTTATGCCTCTCTGACTCAGTTACCTGCTCTTTGAAGTGGGGAATGGAGATGACACGACTAGGTAGTGAGTATCAAGTGAGGTTTTGCAGTGTGTCTCTGCTATTGCTGCTGGTCTGTTTGTGAGGGTGACACCTCAAGAGCACTGCTTTAGGAATAGATGCTGAGTATGCCTTGAACAGATAAACTGAACCTAACTGTGGGGCCTCCCACATAATATGAACTAGGTAATAATAATGGCAAATACATCTATGTGTACATTTTGTACACATTAATTCATTGAATCATCTTGCAACCCTGTAAGGAGGCTGCTGTTATCAGCCCTTAAGCACAGTTATTACAGTTTGTTCAAGGTCACATAGAGGTTTTGTGCTAGGGTTAGGGTTCAAACCCAGAGATCTGGCTCTACCATACAACACTTCCCTTTTGAGTATTTGTTAAATGATTTATCAAGGTGCTAGAAATTTATTAAGAACAAAGCAGAAAAATGTCAAAATACTGGACTGTCCCCTATGGTAGCCACTAATCCCATGTCACTGTTTAAGTCCATTAGAATTTACTGAAACTGAAATTCAGTTTCTTGTCATAGCCCCATGTCAGGTGGTCACTAGCCATGTGACTACTGTCTTGCACATTACAGATAAGGGACATTCCTATCAGTTCTGTCAGATTTGGAATAAAAAAGACAATTCCAGACCATATTTTTTATAACAAAACCAGGAATTCAGATGTTGGTAGTGTATGAGATGAGATGAGCGCAAAAGCAGCCAAGCGAAATCTCCTGGAAGGCTGACAGGGCCCGATCACCCAGGGAAACTATCACTTCCTGGCTAATAGTGCCCGTAGCCCAGCGTGCCCAACGTGGTCAGCACCAAGTCATTTAGTTATTCTGTTTCTCCACATGTGCTCTACTTCCTTGTAAGAGGATTGCATAGGGCATTCCACAGTAGGAGTTGTGATAAGATATGCCTTAAAGGAGAGAGCCTTCTGCAGTTGTTTATATAGAGGATGGGTGAAATGGAGAAATTAGAATCGGGGTCTGACTTGTTGTTAAGATGCCTTTTCCCACATGCAGGCCTTTTGGACTGGCAAAAATACTTAGCAAAAGTCCTTTTCTCATCAAGAAATGAGGAAGATGGAAATGTGGGTGTGCATGTTGTGTGTGTCACCATGTATGTGAGCATGCCAGCTGTTCCAGCTGTCCTTTCTTGAAAGTGCCTTCTTCAGAGATTGCCGCATTCCTATGCTTTGGGTGTTCAGATGCCTTTTGTTTATAGAATAATGCTCACTTAAGTGGTGAGTAGTAGTAAGTTTTTAATGTCTTTACCACGTAAAATAAATTGTTGGCCTACCAGTTATTTGCTTTAAAATTCTTATTCTTAGTTATTATTATTATTATATTATTAATTATACATTATTTTATTATATCAATTATTAATAATTTTAGTATTGCTTATTCTTAATTATTATTAAACCCACAAATGTGGGAACTGCTGAGTTAGTGCCTAGGTGAAAGCTGATGAGCTTTTCACAAAAGGAAGACACAGACTTGACAGTGCCTGAGATAAGCCAGCAAACGTGGATAGAAGAAAATTGAGGAGGAGGGATGAGAGTGGTCTGCACGGAGTCTGTGGTTTATCCCCGCCTTTGTATGAAAAGCAGTAGGAAGTGTTGACATGAAGGCCATTGCAGGGACTCCACCACTCATTTGTTCCTTGGGTGCTCATAGACATCCATCCCAGCCATGCATACATGGAATAAAGTGCACGGCAGGAAATAGTTGCCATCTCATGTTACCAAAAAGGCATAGACACAGTCATCTCAAGTGAGGCCACCTGACCTGTGCTAACTCCTACCCTATGCCCTTTCTTTGCACAGCAGTCCCAAGAGATGCCTCTCAAAAATGTGTCTGTGCAACCTGCCCCTCTCTGAGACTGTGGGCTCAGTGTTGCAGAAGCAAGAAAGGGTAATGTTGGGCCCAGAGCTGCCACACTCCCGGCAGCAAGTTTCTCTGAATTTTAAGCAGCATATGAAAATTAAATTAATAAGGGTTCCACTTCATCTCCTGAGCTGCTCAGACACACTCCCCAATAATTCCCAAGCCAAACTGACCCAGTTTGAAATTAAAATAAGGTTTTTTTTAGAGATCTATTTTCCCCTTTCCCCTGTCTCAGTGAATGCTCTTTCTGTTTGGCCTGGTAAACATCCAAGTGCATTACCCCCATACCCACTGGGCCCATCTGACAGCCACTTGACAGATGAAAGGCAGAGTAGCCTCCAGCTCATGCATATTCAGATGGTCAAGGTGAGCCCCTTACCACCTCCTGTGATATACTTCTATTACCGAGGGGTGCTGTTCCCTGCAGCCTTTTTCCTGTTGTCTGCCAATCTTAAGGCTGGTGTCAGGGTACCTTGAACTGAAAAAGCCTTAGAGTTTAAGGTGATTTAGAGCCTGGTCACACTTGGATTCAGCAGAATCCACTGGCTTTCATTGGAGACTGCTAACATCTCCTCTTGATTAAACCTCATCAATAGGAATAGACTCTTTGCAGCCAAGTCCTAGGGTGTTTTACATCCCATCTGAAGGCTCTGTACTTTTCCTTTGCAGCACTCTGCAAAGGGCATTATTCACAAGATTGTGTGGTTAATGTCAGACTTCTCAAATCTGTAAGTTCCCTGAAGTCTCCAGATACTTCTGACCTCCTCCTCACCACCCTCAGAGCCTCGTACTAGAAGTAAGAAGCAAATGAGCAGACCCACTGCTAGAACAGTGGTTCTCAGCTGACAACAATTTTGACACCTGTCTCCTATCCCTCTCAGCTATTTCTAATTCAACTGGGAGGGAGGAGAGAATCTGCTGGACGCTAAAGAGCATAAAGCTGCTAAACTTCCCACAGGATGTAAGACAACCCCACAGCACCAAACTCATTCATCCCAGATGTCATTTGTGCTGGGTCAGTAGCCCCGGCTCAACCAATTTGTTCGGATCAGGCTCCATCTACATCTGTGAACTAAGAATAAAAATATTAGTTCTACTGTTCTTCTGAGGTTGAAGTGAGATTCTTCCTATACTTACAGAACTGTACTGCATATACAGAAACTTTTCAATAATTTTTTTTGTTGTTGTTGCCCACTATTATCATTACTGCTGTTATTTTTTTGAGCAAGGAAATTTGGATCTAGCTCTTATGTCACTCAGGATACCCTGCATTGTGCTACAGTAACAAACAGACGCAAATGTCAAAGGCTTAAAGAATAAGGCTTATTATTTCTCTTTTGTGTAATATGTCCACCATAGGTTGGTGAGTGAGCACTAATCATAAATACTTAGTGATCCAGGTTGATGGTGTGTCTCCAGTGTTAAATGATGTTGCCGCTGTGCCATAGTGAAAGAAAGCTCTGCTCCCTTATACTGCATATGAAGGCTCTAGAAAGAACACATAGCACATGTACTCATAACTCATTGTTCAGAACTAGTCACATAATCTCATCTAATCTCAGAAGTTACAAAAAGCTGACCCCAAATGTGTTAGCTCAGGGAAAGAACTAAGAATGTTTCCGCGACAGGACGAATGACCACCATAGACCTTTAGCCTTTTGGTAGAAGAACGTTTTTTTCTGGTAATAGTGCATTATTCAGGATGTTAATCCATTTGGAGTTTTATTGTTGTGAATGGAGTTAGCAAGAGATCCAAATTCATTCTTTATGTGCAGCTTTTACAATTTTCCCAGCATCATTTATTAAAGACACTGTCCTTTCCCCACTATATGATTATAGCAGCTTTATCATAGGTTTAGGTGCTGGTGTCTACATGGATTTATTTCTGGACACTCAGTATGTATCTGTTTTTGTGCCTTGACCATAATGTTTTTGGTACTTTCAGTTGCTTTACAGTGAAGTTTGAAATTAGGCAACATGATACATCTCTTTCTCTCCTTTTTTCCACAGGATGGATTTTACAATTTGAAGCTTTTTGTGGCACCATGTAAATTTTAACACATATTTTTAATTTCTTTGAAAAATGTTGCTGACATTCTGAGTTATTTAATTAAATAGCTCATGCTGAGGTATTTAATTCTTTCGAAACAATTATAAATGGAGTTATTTTCTTGAATTCATTTCCTTTTTGTTCATTGTATTTTAAAAACTATGGATTTTTGAATGTTGATTTTGTAACTGCCACTTTGCAATGATTCTCTGATGGAGATCTTAGGGTTATATGTATATCATATTGTCTGCAAAGAGTGATATTTTCACCTTTCTCAGATTGGATTCTTGTACTTTTGAGCTTCTGTTTATCTACTATTGAGGCCCTTAATTGTATTTTTAATTTGGTTATAGTGTTTCTTAGCTTTTAGTTACTTATTTCTTAGTAACTTAGTTACTGTTACTTATAATTGCCTCTTATTTTCTTGATGTTTATTCTATTGCTGGTTTATATCCTTTGTTGCTTTCTTTGAGTTCCATAAGCATTGTTATAACTTTTATTTTGAACTCTTCAGTCATCTTCTGTAGTTTTCCTGGATGGAAATTCTGCTCAGGTTTTTTTGTCTTTTCATTTTTAGTTTTTATGAGTTATAATAGGGATAGACTTTCAGACTATTGCACCTTTGCACCTATAGTATAGGAGAACGGGTAGCAGCAAGGAATGGCAGGTAAAAAGGACCAAGGATATAGGGCAGCAAAGGATCACCTCCACTGAGGGTCAGGGATTCCAGCTTTCTGTTGTGTTCTAGGTACCAGAATTGTGAGGTGGAGGCTCACAGTGATCCCCTATTCTTAGTCAGCTTCTTGGTCTTAGTGTCTCTTATAGTTTCATGTCAGCTTCCACCTCTAGGCCATTTTTGAGCATTAGATGTGGCACTGGCTGGATTGTAGCTTATATGGTATGGCAGACCAGGAATTGGGCTTTTTTCTTTTGCAGCACAGAACCTTATCCTGAGCTGTTTGTTCCTGTTATTAACAGATGCTTAAAATCTGCTTTATACAAGTTATTTGTTGTATTAGTTTTAGCTTTGAGGTGAGCAGCGATAAATATTTTGAATATCCCAGCCTTGATTTCAACTTGTGGCTCTTTTTTGAAGAGACACAAGTCATCTAACCTCTTCCTCCCAATGCCTGTTCATACTCCAGCTGTTCTGCATTGAATGTCTCAGGATCAAGCCATTTACCCTCATTTTGTCCCCCTGTAGCTCTTCACAGTGCACCCTCCATCCTAGTTGCCAACTTATATGCCTCCTTATCCAACGTAGTGCTGGGTTTCAAAAATTTCAGATGTTGGTGTATGCCGCTGAGTCAGCCGCTGTAGGGGATTTAATACAGCAGTTGTTCCTTCATCTCATGGGCTGAACTGCCTGGGTATGAGTAGAAACAGAATTCACTGAATGTTTTGCTTATAACTTTTCTCCTAAACACTGTTCCTAGTCTGTGCTATGGTTGTTCATTTTTCCCTCAGGGGTTTTTAACTTAATTTGCTACAATCTCATCGTAAGAATATGGAGGTGGTGATGCCGGTGTTTTTCACTCTGCTGTCATCTTGCTGGATTGTTGAGTGTCCCTTTCTGTTTGCACTTCTCATGTACCAGGAAGCATTGACTAAGTGTCACAGCCAGGCAGCTGCTACCTGGGAACAAAGCACTCACAGCACAACTGGTATTACCTTATTCCCTCCAGGAATATGGTCTTTCAGAAGCAGGGTCTGAGTGTTTCATATCCCTTATCCAAGAGGATTGGGGTTTCCAGATATGCTGCCCAACCTGATTTGCCTTTATTGAATCCACTCATTCTCACATCTGCATCTTTCCATAACTGAGCAGAATTGAGCAATAGTTACTCAACTGAGAAGCATCTTGGATCTCAGGCAGATATTCTAGGAATTTCACTTGGCTATGCTTACCGTAGAGTCAATAAATATCCTTTCATGTTGCTCTTTAGACTTGGACAGAAAACAGCAAGCTTTCTGATTATTTTCCTTCAGATTGAAAGATAATAACCTGGAAATTCTGTAAGGGCAGACATTGTTTAAACTTTCCACCCTCAAAAAAAAAAAAAAAATCCTAGTTTATTGTAGGCTCACAAACACGTCAATGAATGAGTTTTTAAAAATGTGTTCATTCTTTCATTAATGCAGGTATCATTTATTGGGCACCTACAATGAGCCAGACATGTTGCTGGGCTCCAGAAAGTGACAGATATTTACATGTGTTCTTGATCCTGTGGAGCTCTAAGTCTAGTGAGAGAAAATAGACAAGAAATATGTAGCTAACTAAGATACTTGCAGATGGTAGTGTTATGGAGAAAATAAGATTATGTGGTACAGTGTCAAGCAGAGTAGGAGTGATTCCTTTAGCTAGAGTTGCTGAAAGAAAAATCACCTTAGGGGTGGCCTTCTTGGTGGCACAGGGGGTTAGAGCACAGCACTATGAAGCTATCAGCAGCCACTGCAGCACAAGTTTGATTCCGCAGCAAGGGAGCTGACCCACATGGCACAGCAGACCTGTCCTGACTCTCCTGCTGCTCCCCTAAGCAATGTATTTCAGTAGATCTGCCTGTTCTGCTTCCCACTCTGTCTCTGGTGAATTCTCTCACCTCCTGCACATCTGGCCTACATGTACTTCAATTCTAGTATGCATAAATAAATAAATCTTTTTTAAAAAAATCACTCTAGTGCATGACATTTTAGCCCAAAAACTAAACAGTTGGAAAGAGGCAGCTATTAATTGGATGGAGATTTCAGCAGAGGGAATAGCAAAGAGAAAGTAAGTGTGGGGAGAAACATGGAAGAAGGGAGATAGTTGGTAAGAAATGAAGTCTGAGAATGGGCAGGATCCAAATTTAGCGGGATCTCAGATTCCAGAACAGTGAATTTAGGTTGTGACACTCCTGCCACAGGCACCATTGCTTTTTAAACAGACTAGTAATGAGATTTCATTTATGATCTGAGAATATCACTCTGGTCCTTTTGTAGAAACTATACTAACTGATAAGTAAGCATGTATATAAGAAGACCAGGTGAGCAGAGGTCAAGTGAGAAGTGATGGTATTTAGGAGATACTGGAAAGCTGCCAGATTTAGCACAGAGTATAGAGATAAGCCCAATAAAGATTACCGCTAGTCTAAATATAGAATGTGAGAGAAAAGGGAAAAATAAGGGTGCTCTGCAGATTTTTTAATATCAGCAACAGGTTGGATATAGGGATTATTTTCAAAGATGGTTTGAAAGTAAAAGGAGCCAAGCTTTCTCTTTTGTGCAAGTTAACTTTGAGCCTTTTATGAAATATCTAAATAGACATGTTTCAGAGGAATGTGTATGGGACACATAATTGAAGTTATATAGCAAATATGAAATACTACAAAACTAATCTTTACCATTACCAAAACATTTGACATTTCTCTCTTTCATTCAACAAATGATGTATTTACTATGACAGCTTGTAATGTTCAGTGCTGAACTTTAGAGATCCAATCTCATCTTGGTTTGTGATGGACAGATAATACACTGCCCATCACTGATTGCCTTCTCTGTCTAAACTGTAGTTTAATAGGTATATTGAAAGAGGTGAATGAAATGGAGATACTGGCATAGAAGAGAAAAACATAAACTCAATCAGTTCCAATGTGCAGACTTCGTATGGCTCTATCGCTGCAAGCGTAAATTGCCCTGCCACTGAGAATTTCTGAAACAATCTAAATTGAAGAGCTAGTGCAATGCTTGCACTGTGGAGCTCAGTAGTTTTGTTTTGTTTTGTTTTTTAATTTTCTCTGCCTGCCTGGAGTTGGTTTTTTGAATCATTAACATTTCTAAAATCTGCATTTGTATCACCAGAAGGTTAAGAAAATAGAATCTGTTGGGAAACTAGCATTAGATTTTCAAGACTTTGTGATGCCTTCTTCCTCCAAAACATCCCCCAAATAGGTTGAGTAAGTCACTCAAGTTACATGAAACAATTATTATATACTTAAAGTGAGCAGTTGGAGGGACCCACTTATTCTTCTGCTCTTTTTCTGATACCCCATAGGTCTGATAAGGTAAATACCAGATTATATCTCTGCCCCAATTCTGCCTTTTTTTTTTTTCTTTAAAGGTTTGGTTTTGATATAGACAAATCGTAGAAAATAGCAGTATATCTTCCCGTTTGGGCATCTAATGTGATGTCTCTTTCAAAATGGCAAAGTGCTTTTTTTCTGTCCGACTGTATAGGAAGCAAATGACACAGAAAGTTCTGTGTTTGCATAGAGTTTTATACTTCACATTTTAAAAACCATCATTTAGGGATATGGACCTTGGCTTTCTAGATTTTTTTTCAGAAATTTTTTAACCATTCTCTACTGAAGCCAGATTTATAATAGTTTAAGTTGAAAAGCTGTACCACATATTGCAATTTATTGTTTCTGATCTATTAACAGGAAATAAATAAATTTGCATAGCCTGGTGATACTCAAAGTGCTACACTGAATTTTAAATTACTAAGCAGAATGCCCTTAATGTTTCATTTGGAAGATCTTATGTATTTTTACATAGCATTTACAATGTTTAATGTACATCTATTAATATGTGGCGATATTCCTAAAATTGAGGTAAATTTTACTTGAATACAGGATGGGATATAGACTTTTGTGGTTAAAAATGTAGAATGTTTAATTCCATATTTGCTGAATTCCTTCTGCTGACAGTATTCCAAGGAGAAAAAACAAACAAAATATATTAAAGATATTCAATGAGTGAATTGAATATGTAAACATATTTTTCATATATTATTAATTATGATAGTAATAGCTGCACTAGCTGAATTTTTATAATCTTAGACACTAAGCTAAGTTCTTTATAGGGATTATAGCTAATATTCACAAAACACTTGTAAATTATGCTTTATCACTATCCTAATTTAAAGGTGAGATATATAGAGTTAAAATAACTTTCCAGGGCCAAAACATTAAGTAGAAATGAGACTCATGCAAAGACCTCTCAAAGTCCAGTAAATACGCAGATGTTGACTAAATTAAAAAAATTTATTTCATGACATGATTTTGTCATACATACAACAGCATATGTATTACATCAAGAGTGCTGAAAAGAATGAGATGAACAACTATAACTAGCTTAAGAAATACATTTCACACTTTTTATCTTTTCGTTGGGATCCTAACATATCTCCTATACATAGCTGTGTATTTCGTCACATATGTTTTTGCTGTGTTGAAGACACTTTGTCCCCGATCACACATTATTGGGGGGCAGAACAGGCAGGGTCTAAAGGTGGGAACGGCATCTGCGAGCCGAGATTCCTAGAAAAAGGGGAAAAAGGGGAAGAAAAGGGGAGTGGGTGCGAGGAAGACAGGGGAATGGGAGTTGGGTGCAAGTCTTCCTCTGTCTTCAGCAGAGGTTTATTTTATACATGTCAGGCAGGCAGAGGGATGACATTAGCATATGAAATGGGCTGAGATCACAATCACCTTTTTTCTAAGAAAGTCTGGGGTCATTTTGACCTTTAGTTGAGATTATAACATTTTAAAAATCAATCTATCAAGGTTAAAACAGGTACATAGATTCTCAAAGTTTAAGACTAATATTAACTATATTTACCACAATGAAGATTAACCAAAATAAAATCCCTTAAACATTATCTATTACTTAAAGGCTTTCATTCTCATAGAGACATCCTAGGGGGTAAAGTAAGGGCAGGAAGAGGAAATTTCTTTTTTTAAAAAAATTTATTTATTTATTCATACAGAACTGGGGTACAGGCCAGAAATGCGGAGGGTGAGAGGATTCACCAGGGACAGATTGGGGAGCAGAACAGGCAGATCTATGAAGTACACTGCTGAGGGGAGCAGAGGGCGGGTCAGGAGAGGTCTGCCGCACCAAGTGGTCACCTCCGGGGGCAGGTGGGGATCCGAACTCATGCAGAAGTGGCTTAAGCTTCTTAGTGCAGTGCTTTAACCTGCTGCACCACCAGGGAGGGCCAGGAAGAGGAAATTTCTTGTAAATCAAATTAAGGTAAGGTTCTTTGAAAAACTTGTTAGAAAGTTTAAGTAAATTTTTTTGAAGTCTAGATGGTAGAAAACCTGATTAGCTTTGAATAGGCGACTTGGGTGAATTTCTATATCTAAAGATTAGATTGTAGGAAGTTTGAGTGTCTCTTTAGAAACTGAATACAAGGCTATGTGAGATAGTAGAGTGATAAGGATTGGATTTTCCTCCCTTTGGCAGTGAGAGAGACTTTGCAGTAACAGCCATTTGTTTTTATTAATCTGCCAGCTGAAGTGGCTTTAGCTTCTTAGTGCTTGCTACCCACTGCACCACCAGAGAGGTCCCAAGAAAGATTTTTAATTCAGCTACTTTGTAACAGAGAATTAAAAGAAATTTCCAAGGTTTGTTTGCTGCTTACTTTTCCTCATACCAACTAACTAGTAGGTAACATATAAGTGTAAAAGAATTTTAGGCATAAAACGGGGTTTTGGATGTTCCCAGCTCCTTAGTGATTAGATGAGCCTTCATTACCTCTTCTATCTAGTAGGACTAGAAATATATACATATCCTCTAATTGACTTCCCAAAGGTGAAGTACTAGAAGGATATAGAGAATTCAGAGAATCAAAAAAGTAGCTGGGAAAACGGTCCAAAGAAGGCAAAAACTCAGGTGGCTGCTAGAATTTAAATAGCAAGTACTAATGATAAATCATGATAAGTCTCAATCCCTGAGAAGAATCAGTTCTAATAGCAAAGATTTCAAGTCCCCGGAGAGAGATCCTCACTCACCAAGGTCTTGTCACAACATCCCTTCTTGACAAGGCTTCTTATCTGACAGTCCAGGACTATACTGTTAGGGTCCGAGAACTTGATTACCGCGAAAGACAGAGCTTCACACAAGAATGCAATTCGCAAAGTAGAGTTTATTGGGCTGACTAGCCAGGGTCAAGCTGTTCCCTGCCGGACACACAGGGCCGAGGGTTCGGGCAAGACCCCGACCAAAGGAATGTCAGGGAATATATAGGCCTTATTGACTGTTATATATGTCATAGCCCACTCAAATTCAGAGCCGGCAAATTCAATTTAGCAAATGAATTCAAAGATTAACAGACATCACAGCCTGGGTCACAATTCAACCACCCGATGACAGGTTTCCAGGAATAGTTGTCTCATTTCCTGGTGCATCAGGTCCAATCAGCCTGGGCCACACCAATCATTATCCAATCAATTTAAATGTAAATGTCCCTCTTCAACCTATAGTTTTAAGGGTCAGCATTTGCGTGTGCATTTTGCAAGCTGGGATCTGGTCTTGTGGCTTTTCCCTTACCCCCCCCCCCCAACCCCATACTTCCTTATCTTGTTTGTCTGGTTTTTTCTCCTTCATTCTTGGGGTTGGGGGGCACGACTGTGCTAGTTTTGCTCAGACCTGTGTTACTTTCTCCATTCCTTCAAAACAGAGTGAAGAGAGGTTACACCCCTAAAGGAAATTGTAATAATTTCCTTTGCCAGGAAAAAGGGAATAGGTTTGAACAACAAAAATAAAATAAAACCATCACATGTCACTAAACTCTAATAAGGACTACAGACGCTAACACAAACAAAATCAGCATCTGGCATCTGATAAAAGCTCAATAAATGGTTGCTAGTGTTGTTATTACAGTATGAAGGAGTAAGTGAGCAAGCATTCAGCCATGACACAAGGCTATACAATCATTAGCAATTCCTTCACTAGAAGATCTTGACATTGGAACTCCAGAATTCTCAGAATTGGTGGGGCTTGATGTTAACTCACTTGAATCCATTAACTTTATGACCTTGAGCCTTAACCTTTCTGGCCAGTCCTACTTGCATAAAATGGTGAGAATCAGACACAGTTATGTCAGAGAACTGCAACAGAGCATAATTTCTGCCAGTTGTCAAGAACTCAGAAAAATAGAAAGGGATCTTCAGACATCTCCAGTGGATTCAAATAGAAAAACTGAGGCAAGTTGCATCCAGCCATAATTTACATATTTAAAAAATATCTTTATAACCTTTCCTGATCCCAAAAGGATTTTTGGCTGCACATCTTTCGAATTTTGAAAGATGCAGCAACTCTCCCTAATCAAGATAAGGATGCAGCCTGGTGAAATGAAACTCAGAAGCAACACAACTTCATTTTTTTTTTATTATATCATCTGAGAGACATATTTATAAACCCAGGAAAATAAGCAGAGGACAGCAATACTGAAGAAACAGATATATACAATAAGCATTTGAAAAAAGTTTCAATATTACTACTAATAAAGAAAAAAATGTATAGGGCCTCCCTAGTGGCTCAAGGGGTTTATCTTCTTAAGTGGAAAGGTATCCAGAATCTATTTTAATGTACAAATACTGAGCCCTTCCTGGTGGTGCAGTGGGTTAAAGCATAGCACTAAGAAGCTAAAGCCACCTCAGTACCAGTTCAAACCCCACCCCGGAGGTGATCCACATGGTGCAGCAGACCTCTCCTGACCCGCCCGCCCGCTGCTCCCCTCAGCAGTGTACTTC
>NW_004567105.1:51710979-51735309 GCF_000260355.1 Condylura cristata
AAAAAAAAAAAAAGTTACAAATACTAAGTTGCATAAAATCGACATGTCCAATTTTGTAACAATTTCAGAACTGAAAAGGTGCTTACTCAGAAATATGTTGTTTTAGGTTGCTTTTGAGCAGCCAATAACAACTTAGTGAGGTAGAACTAGTTAGGTGAAAAAAAAAAAGGACTGAATTCCTGCATCTTAGACTTTACACCTAAGAGAGAAATAACTAGAATGCAATAGCCATTAAAATATAAAACAATTCTGTTTTTAAAATATTTGGGTAATTAGTAAATATGATGCACTAGGCTGCATCTTTATCTTGATTAGGTAAGAGTTGTGATTTGATTTTGAGCAGCAAAAAATCCTTTTCAGATCAGGAAAGGTTATAAAGAGAACAATCAGGTCATTCTAAACTGCTGGGAAGGTTGACAGTGAGGGAGTCTTGAAATTCAATCCCAACTAACCAGCTGTGTGATACTGAACCACCATTTCAGTACTTCTTACCTCAGCTTCCTTGTAGTTAACACCACAGATTTGACTGAGCTGATCACCCTCACTAGCAGAAAGTCACAATAAGATAATGTCAAACTGTCTCACACAGGGAACTTTAAGAGTCTATAAATGGCATTTAGGATGTCGTTGAACTCAGTTGGAGGAAAAATTCTTCTTCACTTTCACTAATCTTTATGTAAAACTTAGCATTCAATTGTTATATAGACAACAAATTATAACTATTTACAGATACTTTTGTATGCTATTAGTTTTTGCAGATTTTTGAAATATCATTTAAACTCATCATTCATCAAAATTACCATGATAATAGAGTTGGTTGCTAGATTTTGCTATTTAATAAATTGTTAAATAAATACATTAAGATGTTTCAACTTAATTTTGATATCTGTGTATCAGCATATTTAGTTACTTTAGTAATTCTGGATATCTTAATATTTGCATTTCAAAGCATTAGGATCAGAAAAGGGCCTGTTGTTTGTACCAGTATTCACAAAAGTATTCTCCACCTTGTTTCTTGTTTGCTTCCCTGCTGCAGTCAAAACCATAGAGAGGCTTCTTAGGGGGGGAGTACAAACCTCAGAAAGGTAGCAGTTCTCTGGGGATACTGGCAGAATGAAGAAGTAGACACAGGAAATCATAAATCTGCTATTAAAAGAAATGACAAGCATGGGTAGGCAGCAGTGATAAGCTTGGATTGGAGTGAAAATGTTTCATTTCCTCTTTGTCCTGATAATTAACTTAATTAAGATTCACCCCCACTATTCCTATTCTCTATCAACTCTTGAAGAAATTGCACAAAGTTTCTCCACAAATTTGGTGGGAGGGGTCAGAAATAAAACTTCCAATGTTGTAATAATCAGTCATTCTAAAGCTTAAATGACTGAGGGGTACCAAGAAACCCCAGACTTTTGAGAAGTGTATGCTCTAAAAAGGGTATTCCTGTAATCCATGCATGAAGCAAAGGAAGCAGACTCCTAGTAAGAAAGATTTTTTAATAGAATCATTATGCATAAGAGAGACAAGAGACAAGGGATTTCAAATAGTTTCCCAGTAAAACAAAAAAAAAAAAAAAAATTACCCATCCCCTCCTGGTTAAATGTCTAGCCAAATATTCTTGGCCAGATTGCTGAGGCCTGTAAACTTGCCACAAGGTATCTTCTTGCAGGGAAAGAAGGAACCACATAAAGGAGTTTGGGAAGGTCCCAGAGAGATGAGACAGAAGGAGAAATTCAAAATGTACACATAATCCAACATGAAGGTGAGATAGTAACTTCATTGTCGCTGCTCAGGACTAGGAACAGCTTCCCCACATCTCTCACCATGTGTCTCTTCTAATTATCTCTCCCAAGTTCTCATCTCTCCTCCATGTGTTTCCTCCAAATTCTTCTTCACATGTGTCTCCCCTCTATATATCCACTTTGCTCCATCCCAGGTGCCCCCCATTCAGGAGCTCCAGTTCATAGCATGCAGGGAGTTGTAGCCCAATGTGATGCAAAAACATTAATTCAGAAGTACTGCTGCATCCCCTATGTTTAGTGCTGCACGATTTACAGTATGTAAGTTACGGAAACAACCCAAATCCCCAAAAATAGATGACTGGATCAAGAAGATGTGGTAAATATATACAATGAAATATTACTTAGCAATCAAAAAAGATGAACTCATGCCATTTGCAGCAACATGGATGGGGCTGGAAGGGATCATGCTCAGTGAAATTAGCTAGAAAGAAAAGGGAGAATACTTTGTGATTTTACTTATAGGAGGAATATAAGAGGCCCAAATAAGGGATATGGGGGAAAGTAACTATAACAAAGTAAAAATCAAAATCAACAGGCAACTATCAACCAGAAATATTCTTTAGGGGTGGGGATGGAGGAGGAAATTGGATCAAAACAGGGATGGGAAAAGCATAAGGGACTCCATAAAGAGTCAGTCATGATGGTACATGTTGGATTGATGGTGGGAATTTCTTGGGGACCATACATAATATGACAAAGCATACATTGTATAAAAATGAAGAATGTGGCCCTCCCTGGTGGCGCAGCAGGTTAAAGCACAGCACTGAGAAGCTAAAGCCACTTTCTCATAAGTTCGATTCCCGCCTGCCCCAGAGGTGACTACATGGGTGGCAGACCTCTCCTGATCTGCCCGCTGCTTCCCTCAGCGTCAATCTGCCTGTTCTGCTCTCCACTCTGTCTCTGGTGAAGCCTCTCACCACCCCTGAGCCTCTGGTCTGAACCCCAGTTCTGTATGCACAAATAAATAAATCTTAAAAAAAAAATGATGATGTAAAAATATATAAAATGAAATAAAATAAAATGAGGTTCCCAAGATCTGCCCCACAGATTCTTGTTCAGTACTTGGTCCTGGCAAATCTGCTTCAGGAACACACACCTGAAGAGCAAAAAAGTAGCTCTTGAGGGTAGAGTTACTGGGCAAGTGCCTTATGTACTGTATCTAATTTAATAATAGGCACTATGCTTCTGAGTGTGTGCATTCAACTAAACTCAGTTCTGCACATAGGGAAAATAGGAATTAAAGATATTAAACAATTTGTCCAAATCCAGCAAGCTGGGAAGTGGGTCTTCAAACTGTCATCACTGTGTAATCACCTCAAGTCTACATATTCATGAAGGAATATAATTTTCTTTCTTCTACCAAAAGTGAAGAGACTAGTATTAGGGGAGGAGATAAGAAAAGTGACCCCATCTGACATATTATTGCTTTAACACACCCCTTTGAGCACGAGCTGGAAATACCTTAATTGAAGCCAGTAGAAACTGTAATATGCTGAAAGATGGACCTGGAATCTCTGAGTTAGCTGTTGCTATTTTCAAACGTCTTTGCAGTGAAAGGGAAGGTGTTCTGGCATTGGAACTTACTTCTTCACATCCCACAGAGTTTCCTTCTGGGGTGGAGCCCTGGCAAAGAGAGAGGTTGTTAGCTAATTGTTCTGTCTGCATTTGCTTTCTGCTTAACTTCCCATCCCTGGGGCTTCTCTGAAAGTCAAATGCGCTTACTATGCTTTGGCCTCTTTCTTTATCTTGCTCAGCTACTGCAGATGCCACAACTGCCTGGATTTCTGCTTCATCATTGATCCAATAGCACAGGTAGTTATGGGAGGGTCACAAGTGATTTAATGGGTTTCTCCATTAGGTCTGATGAGTCTCAGTCCTAATGAAGACTGGGAAGGAGGTAAAATTGTCCTACAGGGTTGGGCTTATCTGACTTAGGCCTCTTCTGCTTTTAATATTTTTTTTTTAAAGATTTATTTATTCATACAGAACTGGGGTACAGGCCAGAGGCTCAGGGGCGGCGAGAGGCTTCACCAGAGACAGAGTGGGGAACAGAACAGACAGATTGATGAAGTACACTGCTGAGGGAGCAGCGGGCGGGTCAGGAGAGGTCTGCCACGCCATGTGGTCACCTCGGGGCAGGCGGGAATCGAACTCATGCTGAAGTGGCTTTAGCTTCTCAGTGCTGTGCTTTAACCCGCTGCGCCACCAGGGAGGGCCCTGCTTTTAATATTTTTGCCCCCTATTAATAGGCGTAGACTCTGGAGACAGGATGCTTGGATTTAAATCACTACTTATATATTAAGTAAAAGGGCAAGTTACGAGACTTCTGGGTACTTCACTTTCCTCTGTGAAATGGAGTTAATAATAATACACTGAACATCAGATCATGAAGAATAAATAAATGTTGCATATAGAATAATTCCAAACATGCTGGTGGGCTGATCTGTGGGCATGCTGGGCTTGATTACTTATATTTTTGTTTTCTGTTTTTTTTTTTTTTCCTGTGCTCTTGATATTTCTAATTTGCTAACTATTTAGGGGCAATTTCCCCCACTGGGCTGGCTTTCCAGAAGTTGTACAATGAAGAAAGGGAGAGGGATGTTTCCATGCTGTGATTTGTTAATTGATTGAAATGTTGTCAATCTGCCGAACACCTACAAATTGTGTAAAAGCAGAGACTATGAAGTACTATTTGATATTATGACTGCTAAAATTTGATGGCACCTTTTTATATGTTTAAGAGTGTGATGTCTAATGGCATTTGCTTCATGTAAGAGGAGCGAATTATCCAATCATCTTTGATAATCCCAGCACTTGCCAATAGTGATAATTTCAATTTGAATGTAACAAATCCATCATCATTAGCACTAAGTCCAATTTAGAGTAGACAGATGAAAGGAATTCTGCTAGATGAAAGGACGACCAATTAAGGGATTTTAGTTAGGAGCAAAACTGAAGAAAGAAAACAATAGTGGAAACAAATAGAACCCCAAAGGATGTCTGCGATTTCTTTTAGATAGTATTAAAATCATGTCTGAGTTAAAGGTAAAAATCAAATGAGCAAAATAAAAGTTAAATTTATACTCACAAGAGTATTGCACCAACACCAGTGATTGTTAAAACTATTTCAGAGAGCAGAATGAGAATATTCTCTAAAAGTAAAGAGGAAAGTTACCCTTTGCCACCAGGCCCAGAAAAAATGCTCTCCATAACTAAACCATGGTATCATAACATCTTCTGTTTAATCTGTAATAAGCTACCTAAAATTGTTTTCTTTAATTTTCTTGTGTATTGCCTTCTTTCCCCACTATAATGTAAACTTCAGATAAACAGAGACCTCCTTTGATGAAGTCATTGCTGTGTCTGCAGTAGCTAAGATCTTGGAGTAATTGTCCAGTGAATGAGTGGGAGGAATGAATATAGTCAGAGTTAAGTCCTTGCAGCATGATGACCTGACTCAATTAGTTAAATATCCCCCTGTGTTTCTAAGAATTCACTTGTAGATAGCCAAGTTAGATGAGGGACTTACAGAGGCCCGTGATTTGTTATGATGAGTCAACTAGTTTCATCATTGTACTATGTTCACCAGCTGGCTCATTGAGAGTCATCTTTCAAAACTGCATCTTTTGCAACCTAGGGAAAACATGACTTGGCATTTCATCTCAGTATGATTTGCCTGCTTTTCATCTTGAAGTTAACACATTTTGCGACTGACCTTTGCCAGTATTCTGTAGCCATAACACATTATCATTGGAGCTGCTGGTTGAAATCTATCTTAGAATCCCATAATTCATCCTGGCTCCCTCCCTAGGGTCTGCCACTTCTGAGATTTCTCTCTTTAACTTGCCATTAATCCTACTGGAAAAAAAAATGGTCTCAGAATTCAATTTCAGCTTTCTGGTGGGATAGGCCAAATGTCAGCAATCTTTAAGAGCTGTAGAAGGATGTTCCCAAGAGTTTTCGTAAATCCACATGACAGAGTCCCCAGCTGTGAGCTCTAATGCCAATTCCCTACATTGAAGTTAAAAAGAAAAAAATGCCCACTGACTTCTCTTAGATTAACTACATAAGCATTCTCCAATCCTACTGAGACATCAGCCCCTGGATTAAGTAACTTTTGGTGGGCAGCATTTGGAGTGCCTTAAGCAGTTTAATACAAGAATTCATTAATAAGATCACTCAGTTGAAGGTATGAACTATCTCAGCAAACTTTATAGATTTACCAAAGTTGAGTTAGAGTTTTCACACGTGAATTCATTCAGAGAGGCAAATTACTTTAATACCTTATAAATAATTCTACTGTCAGAATCTTAACAACTGGGTTTACCTCAAAAAACAAGATTCGTGTGAATAGAATGATGACATGATGGAGACCTTATCATCTCCTCATGATGGGGTCTTAGACCAGGCTGTCTCAGCCAAATCCCACTTAATGGCTATGTCATCCTGGCCAAGTGACTTCATCTCTGTCTCAGTTTTTCCATCCATGGAATGGAGCAAGGATGTTACCATATATTATGTATATATAGCATAGTATATATACAGTAGATGATGTGTCCTGCATTATACAGAATTAAGAAATTCATAAAGAGCTTTAAATTTACATTAGAATTACATAAAAGTTTAACTCCTTAATTATACTAGCCACATTTCAAGTGGCCAATAGTTTTATGTTACTACTAGCTACCATATTAAACAACAAAGATAAAATAATTTTCATCACACAAAAAGTGCTATTGGGCAGACATGACCAGAAAGAGACTTATTTCATCCTAGTAAGCACTTAATTTCCTTTGTTTCTCCTTAGTCACCAGGTCCTCTTGAGTCTGTATTTTCTGTATGTTCTTGTGAATACTGATCCATGTATTCCTTGATATTATAGTTTCAAGGGGTTTTCTGATAGCTATCCTCTTCCATAGCTTCCCCTAGAAATTAGGAGCTCAGCTAGGCTGAGCACCCCAACCCTTTCATCAGTCCTCCTTTATCAAGCTCAGCACATAGCATTGTGAATGGCCTTTCGGGTCTTGGCTTCCCTGTTACTCAAAGACAGAGGCCATGTTTTTTTTTTGTTTTATTTTTGTGACTCTAGCAATCTTTAGCATGGAATTGGCAAGCACATGTTTGCACGAATGATTGGATTGATAAATAAATAAAGCAGGGAACTGGAGGCTGTAGCTTGTGCTTAGTCATTTTGCAAGGCATCCTTCTCTGAACTGCTTCTGTGGCCTGAGGCACTGCCTACAGGTTTGAGAAGTTTGTAGCAGGCATGGAATCAGATGACAAGCAGGATATCTCTTTCAGCATAACTTTGCCCCTGGGCTTTCAGAGAGATTCCCCAGTGGCCTCATAGTTCCCTGCAAGAGGCAAGAAGCTATGGCACTATTTATATTTTCCTCGTTCCTCGTATCTGTGTCTTTAAAAGGGGTAGCTTTGGGCCCCTGTCCATGGAACCTTTAGTGTTGGAATACCAATTCCCCTAACTTCCTACACTAATAATTTCAATTCCCCCCAAATATCTGTTCTCTCTTGACCTAAAAGAGGATTGTGGGTGAGACTGCAGTGTCTGGGTATAAAGATTAAGGTTTCCCATACTGCCTTTTAGGCTACTAGCTGTGTATGTAGCCTTGGTGACATTACTTTAAAATTCTGTTTCCTGGCCCTCCCTAGTGGCGCAATAGGTTAGGACACAGCATTGCAAGCCAGCTGCAGCAGCTTCAGTGTGAGTTCAGTCCCCAGCCCCGGAGGTGACCCACATTTAGCAGCAGACCTCTCCTGACCCGCTTGCTGCTCCCCTCAGCAGTGTACTTCATCGATTTACCTGTTCTGCTCCCCAATTTCTCACTCTGGTGAATCCTGTCACTGCCCATCCTCCTGTGGTTTGTACCCCAGTTCAGAAACATAAATAAATAAGTCTTTAAAAAAAAAAGTCTTAAAGCTCTCCCAATTAAAAAAAGAAAACTCTGTTTCCTTTCCCCAACCATAAACAGAAGATGACAATGGTACATTCTTCATGGAGTTGCTGTAAGAATTAAAGGAGACAACACTTGCAAAGTGCAAGCATATTGCCTGGGGCATGATAAGAGCTCAAATAGAGATTATAGTGTTAGTCCAGAATTTCCACCTTAAAGATACCAATGAGTCATAGGGCACCTTCCCCTATTCCTTTCTTTAAAATGCAAAAGTCATTCCTAATAGGAGTGTGCCACTCTCAGGGACTGAGTTTTGATGAATGTAATAATGAGAATTCAGATTTATGAAGGAGCATTTACTGTGTGTCAGATGCTATGGTAAATACCTGACTACATGATCTTATTTAATCCCTAGAGAAATCAAGGAGAGAGAGCAGCCAAGATGAAAGCCATTTCTATGACCTAGTCTCTAGTGTCACAAATCATTACTTCTGTTGAATTCTATTCCTTGGAAGCATATCATTAGGTCCAGCTCACATTTAATCTAGTAGAATAGATTCCATTTTTTGAATTCATTAAAGACTATATAGACATTATTTCTGAAAGAATACCACAGATATAACAATACGTTTAGGTCTAAAAAATTTGAGGGTCACTTTTCTAGGCTGACTGTATTACCTAATTTATCAAATAGGAATCATGGATTCAATAGTATGGTAGAGAAAGAGACTGTTAGCGATGATGTAAATCTATACAATAAGGGTTAGCAAACTTCTTCTGTAAAGGGTCAGTTAGTACATATTTTAGGCTTTACAAGCTATATGGCCTCTGTTGCAACTACTCAACTCTACTGTCATGGCACAAAAACAGTCATGGTTATATGTAAATAAGTAAGACTGACTGTGTTCCATTAATGTATTGTTTATAAAAACAGACCATTTGTCAGATTTGGCCCTAGACCTGACCTAATTTGCCAAATTAGCCCCAAATTTGCCAAGCCCTGACTTAGAACCTACTGTAGTTTCACAGTAGACTCAGATTGATTTTTTAATTAATGACCAGGCCTATGCTGAAACTCAGTTCAGTTAAATCAGAATCTCCAGAAGAGAGAGCCCAGATATCAGTATTTTATTTAAAAGTTCCCCAGGTGTACCAAAGTGGAGCCATTGATGTAGGTGATTACCTACTTGTAAAATTTGAGTACTGGCAGAGTGAAAAGATGACTTCTTAATCACATCACTTGGGCGGCAGTCCCAGTATGTCAATATTTCTTTATATATATCAAGGAACGGCATCCTAGGGAGTGTTTGAGCAAGAATTCACACATAGGAATTAAAGGATAATATCCTGCACAGGATGTAGGTGGGAGATAGGTGACGAGCCCCAAGCATCCCTTGCAAAAGGCTTCAGAAGAATTGGGTTACTTATGAAAAAATGTGAAGGACCTTGAGTTTAAAAATAAGGGTGAGGCTTAGGTTGACCAAGCCTTAGACAGGTACATTCACCTCTCCAGTTCCCTCTTTTCTTATCCTGACATAATAGCAAGCCATTTAATAAACATTTATCATATAAGGACAATAGACTAAGTGTTGTTACCACAAGATTAGCTCAATGAGGTGAACAATACTGGGATGTTTATTTTGGAGGAAGAGAAAAGGACAGATTGAAAATATTTAAGTAACTTGTATAAGGTCCATAACTATGAAGTAATTGAACTAAAATTCCAGTGGAGACCTTGTGTCTCCAAAGTCCATGTGCTGATTGACTTGTTATATCAAGATTCTTGAAAGGATCAAATCAGGTAGTCTATAAAAGTATGGTACCAGCTCTAAAGAACTGTACTTACAGTAGGCCTTATTTGTTGGAGACCAGCTCCAACTATTGAGGTGCCTGGAGGCAAGACAGGCAGGACCCTAAGGTGGGAAGGCGTCGGCGAGCGGAGATTCCTAAAAAAGAGGGAAAAGGAGAAAAAAGGGGAAGGGGGCGAGGAAGACACAGGAGTCGGAGTTGGGTGCAAGTCTTCCTGCTCTGCCTTCAGCAGAGGTTTATTTTATACATTAGGAGCAAGCAGTGGGATGACATCAGCACACGAACTGGGCTGAGTGATTACAATCATCTTTTTTTTTTTAAGAACAGTTTAGGGTCGTATTGCTCTTTAGCTGAGATGTAACATTCTAAAATCAATCAAAGTTAAAAACAGGTACATGGGTGCACAAAGTTTATGACTAATATTACCATAGTGGAGATCAACTAAGATAGAAGTCCCTTAAACCTTATGTACTACTTAATGGGTTTTTGCTTTTCTACCTGAGTTATCCTGGGAGGCAGAAGAAGAAATTCCTTGCTAATCAAATCTCTGAATAGGAGACATAGGTGAATTTCCTTATCTAAAGACTACATAGTAGAATCCTGAAAGACTAGCCAGAAGACTTTTGTGGATTCCTTTAAGGTGTAGCAGGTAGAAAACTTGACTAGTTTCAAAACAGTCAACCTGGATGAATTTCCACATCTAAAGGCCAAACAATAGGAAGTTTGAGTAATTCTTCGGAAGCTGAATAGAAGGCTAGGTGAGATAATAGAATGATAAGATTTGGATTTTCCTCCATCCATCCAGCCGTGAGAGAGACTTTGCAAAAACAGCCCTTTTGCTTTTATTTATCAGTCAGTAGTCAAGTCACTTGACTTCAGGGGAATTTTTCACCCTGGTGCAGTGTTTGCTTGTCAGGGCAGGCAGGCCTTATGCGGCTGAGGCAATCCAATTGTAAGCTGAAAGTTGCTCAGAATATTTTGATATTATGATTATACAAAAAAAGGAGGTCATAACATAACTTAGCAGTGGAAAGTCTGATTTTTCAGAGCTTTTCCCGATCTATCCGGAATCTGTCAGACGGTAGATGTTGCATAGCTTGTGTCACTTATTGCAGAAAGTTGGTTTCACATTCAGGGATATCAGTGAGAGGTTACTCTGGAAATGTAATCTGTCAGAACATCCTCACATACACAGGCCCTGTGCTGGTTAGCCAACACCAGACCCCTGAGTGTTGGGATGCTCTGTGGACCACCACACATGTGCAGCCTGGTATTCAGTATGGTGCTGATGCAGAGGATTGCTCTTCCTCTATGTAGCTGGGTATCTGTTCACTCTCTCCTGACATAGCACACCATCCATGTCACTAATTGATTGGATAGCCTATTAAATAATTGAAGTGGCTCCTTGGTCAGTAGGCCTCCTTCCCGCCATCACGAAGGTTGAGACCTACTCTGTTAGTCTGTAGCCATACCCGGCGATCAGTCTGTCTGCCTATCTTAGTCACGGCCCATCAGGAGAGAGAAAGCAATTATTTGAACAGAGAGGATTTAACATAAAAGATTGTTAGCTACTTATGAAGTTGTCAAATAAGTAACTGCAAAGGTCAAATGAGAGCTCATAGAGGCATCTCTGAGGGTGGTGTTCAGATATCTCAGGAAGGAGCCTGGTGGCTTGTGGCCCTGAGAGCCATGAGGTTGATTCTTCAAGTGCCTCGAGGTTGCACACTGGAGTCAGCCTCAGCTGAGGGAAGATACTGCCACTGTCAGAAGAAAGACATTTGGCTGGGGTCCAACTCACAGTACAGGAAGCAAACAGAAAGGAAAAGCACGATCTTTCTCTTTTACCTGCGGCCACCCCGTAGCACCCATTATCAGGAAAGCCTAACTGGGAACAGCTAGCAAAACAGACAGTGTAGAGCCCCAGGCCCGACACCACATACCCAAGTACAGAAGATGGATTTGCAATAACCTAATTACTGGCCCAGTTCACATATTTAGCTATTGAGTATCTCAACACACCTAACTATCTATACTTGAACTTCTATATACATAATGACAAGACATGCTTCCACTTCACAAGGTGCAAGAGAAGACCTCATTGTCAAATGGGTGATAATATCTTTTCACTTACTTTCTTAACCCAGGGACCACCAGGAGAGAAAAAACACCATTACTAACTGCTGCTGGAGGAATTACTTTCAGTTGTTACTCTGTATCTAGGAGTATATCCCTTTCAAATTTCTGTAACAGTGGGAATTTCTCTCTCTCCCCGTCCTGCCCTCCTGCCCACCTTGCTCCCTCCTTTTCCTCCTTTACCCTACTCCCTCCCTTCCTTCTCACCTTCTTACCTGTAAGACTCTTGCAGTAATCCAGCTCAACCACAAATTTAAATTTCTAATCTGCAGCCCTAAGAGCCAGAGTTATGCAAGGTTGGTATGTACTTAGCAGAACTTGATGAGTGTAAGTCGGCTCATCACAGTGCTGCAGTGGACATAGAGATAGCCCAGGGCTTCTTTTTAATTTATAAATAGAAGATGAGATTGGCCCCTGGAACTATTGCTTTTTATTGCCAAGTCTGGCAGGCTTCCCATGTAACCTTGGAAAATTATTTAGTGACTTGGTTTTAGTCACCCAGTCCATAAATAAAGGAGTCTGCTGTTCACTTTGCAGGAGTTTCATGAAGAATAAAATGTAAATTTCTATCTGGCCAGTGTGGTGCCAGTGAGGGTCTACCAGAAGCCACTATAGGTGGAATTAGAGAGTAATAGTACACTTAAGCCAAAAATAATAGTCACAACAATACTGTAGGACAAGTCAAAAACAGCAGATACATCACAAAAAAACAGCATATCTCTACTCTTGATGTTACATTCTATCATGCAGAGGTATGAAAATACAGCTGGTTGATATCAAAATGGCAGGATAGGTTTTTAAAACGAAAGTCATAACACTATGCACTTATTCTCATTTTAAAAATATCCAGTAGTGTATGCCAGATTTCAGAATGTTACTGATGATTATGAAAAGGGCAGGTTACTCTTTATAAATAAGCACATTGTGAAAATGACAGGTTCTTTATAAAAAACTTTTTCTGGCACTTTCGTTTCTATGTTCACTCTTCACTTCCTATGTTTGATACACAGCAGCCCTACTGATGAAGTCTTTATATAGTTTATTCAATTACATTCATTAACATACATTCCTCTTCAACTTTCTCTTCCCCAACCTGGAACCAGAATTATCTCCCTGGTATCCTCTAAATTCAGTGGTCCTGCCTCAGGCCACTTCATTGACATTGAGGGCCACTCCCTCCATCTCAAATCCCCCTCCCTGTCTCTCATTATGCTTTTCTCCCTTGTATTTCCTCCTTTTCCACAGTTGCTCTTGTGACTGACTCTTCTGTGGTTTCCTCATGACTCCCTATCACAGACTAAATGTGTAACCCCCCCCCCAAAGTTTCATATCCTAAAACCCTTATCCCTGGTGTGAAAGCACTATAAGGGACCTTTGGGAGGTTCTTAGGTGACAACGGTGAAGTCCTCATAAATGACGTTAGTGTAGTTACAACAGAGACCTCATGAGCTCCCTTCCTCTTCTGCCATGTAAAGATAATGAGAAGATGACTCTCCATGAACCAGGACGCAGACATGGAACCTGCCAGTGGGCTCCTCAGTTGTCATAACTATGAGAAATAAATTCCTGTTACTTATGGGCTACCCAATCAAAATTTTTATAGGAGATTTATTTATTTATGTATATAAAAACTGGGGTGTAGGCCAGTGGTTCAGTGGTTGACAGGATTCACCAGAGACAGTGTGGGGAGCAAAACAGATAGATTTATGGAATACACTGTTGAGGTGAGTAGCAAGCAAGATAGGTGAGGTCTGCTGCACCATGTGGGTCACCTCCCTGGCTGGGGATGGAATTTGTGCTGCAGTGACTGTCAATAACTTGATAGTGCTGAGACTTTAACACTTGCACCACCAAGAAGGTCCTCATCAAGATATTTCTAATAACAGCCTGAATGGACCAAGCCATTCTTAAATGTAATTCTTCCCATAATCCTCACATGGTCTTATAGTTTCTGTCTCTGTAGTCTCTCAGCTTTAGTGACCATCATTCCAATCACTTTCACTGCCTGTTCCATTCAAATGACTTTCAGTTCCCCATCCTTTGTTGTAGTCTCTCTACTATCCCTAATCTGATATCCTCAGATATTTTTAACATATCCAAAATGTGCTCATCTTTCATATCAACGTACCAGTTTCTTTTTCCAGTTTTCCAATTTCTGCTGTAATAACACTCAAGAAGGTAAAACAGAAACCTGTAAATATCCCTTTCTTTTCCTTTACATCTGAGTTGCTACCCAGTTCATTGTCAGTGGCACTAGCCTTCTTGAGACTGCTGTTATTTTGAGTCTCTAGTATTATACTCATCTGCTAACTCTCCTTTCTGTTTTAGCAAACTCTGCCTTCTTTTCCATTTAATATAATTTATCATGGCCAAACTGAGACTGAGTAAGTAATTTTGATTGTTACTTCCTGCCCCAAAACATTTTTAGAGTCTCTCCTATATCTCAAGCCAGGATCACAATCTCAAATGCTGACAAAGTTAATGGAATATGAATGAAAGGAGCTTGATAAAAGAAAATTCAGCTTTATTTTTCATGACTCCGGTATAAAAACAAAACACAACACAGCCATGCATCTTCAAGGAGATTATGATTCTCTACCATTAAAAAACATTTGACAGGGCCCTCCCTGGTGGTGTAGTGGGTTAGGACTCAGCACTGCAATCTAGCCTCAGCCCCTTCATTGTGAGTTTGATCCCTGCCCCAGAGGTGACCCACATGGCACAGGAGACCTCTCCTGTCCTGCCTGCTGCTCCCGTCAGCAGTGTACTTTGTCAATCTGCCTGTTCTGCTCCCCACTCTGTCTCTGGTGAATCCTTTCGCTGTCCCTGTACCTCTTGCCGTACCCTAGTTCTCTGTGCATAAATTAATAAATCATTAAAAACATTATTTAAAAAAATTGTCAATAATTGCAACTCCCTTTTACTCTTGCATGGTGTAAACACCACAGGGAATAGTGGGGACTGTGGCCAACTAGAGAATAAGCACCTCATCTACTAGGGCAGCTACTCACTGGCTCCAGCGCCAGAAGAATCATAGGCCCATTGCTGACAGATATTCAGAAATTTAAAGAGAAACGTAAATTCTTAATTAAAAATACATTTCACAAGGAAATCAAAGCATGTCTTCATTCTATGGCATCTGAGGTCCTGCTTGGGATTCGGTTCTAAAGATGATTTATTACTCTTTCCAGTTAAAATTGTTATTACTCTTCCTACCAGTTTTGTCGTTGGCTAAGCCAGACTACCCATTACCATTGTAAACTGCTTTGAGCTTTTCTACCACCATACTTTTGCTGTTTCCTCCAACTAGAACGGTTTCATCTTATGCACTGTTACCACTATTGAAATGGTTATCTATCCTGCACACTTAGGAGCGTCTTCTTTCTGAAAATTTTCCAACTACTAAAAGGGAAATGTTTCTCCTGAAAAAGATGACCCAAGAAACTACTAGCACATTGTATGAACTGATTTATCAACCAGATGCAGAACCTGAGGCTTTGAGAGATTAGAACAAGGGTCTGATAAATTTTGGCAACTTGGCAGAAAGAAATTCTATAGTGTCAAGTATGCCCATGTCCAAATGGTTATCAGAACACAACATCCAAACACAAATTAATATATTGGTAAATTTGTTGCTTTATGTCCTACAACCTCCCTCTTGAGAGTGCTGGTGAATTGACTACTTTTTATGAAGCACAAATTCAGTTATCACTCAGGTAGCACTGACATTCAATGAAGGTCTTGGCTAAAATCCAAGCTGTATTTCTGGGCATTGGTTTTCTTCTCCTTGCACAGTTTTAGAATAGTTGGAGGACATTATCTCAAGATGATACTATTTCCTTAGTATTATGTCTTAAAATGTAAAAATGATTTCAAAGTTCATTTTATACAGACTCTTTAGATCCACATTTCCTATTATAGGGAAAGTGTTTATAATACCAGGAAAAAAATGGCTCAGATACTGCATGGAAAAATTAATTGTACTGTTTTGTCAAGAGAAAACACTACTGCTTGGGTGAAATCAAACGTCAGTCCTTCCTTATTCAAGATGTATTCACTGTCAGGACTAGGAAATTTTTCTGCAAATAAATAGCACTAAAACTCTTGAAAGCTGTCAAATCATAGATTAGTAACAAAGGAAGTCAGAAGAAACATCATTTGTCACAGTATTATTCTTATTCAACTCTGGAAAGATTCTTTGTGTGTATGACTCAAGTAGAGAAAATTGCTAACAATATCAACTCAATTTCTCCTCTTCCTCTCTTTCCACATCACCTCTTACTGCTGGCATGGGCACCTTGGGGACAGTGGGTTACAGTTCCCCAGTTCCTGTTGATTCTCAAACATTTTGAGGGCTTTGTAATTCGTTGTGTGGGATATTTATGAGAAGGGAGAGAAGATAATGCAGAGTCAAAGAGCCTGGCAGATTCTGAACCCAGCCTGAGAAAGGGTATCAAAACCTGAAAGCTTTCTTACAGTATGGGTGACAAGAGTTGATGACAGACTAGAGCAGGAAGATGTTTACAGATGGTGAGACTAAGAACAAATGAGACTTTTGGCTAGATGGGAGATTTGGAACATTTACTGGCACAAATGAAACAATATTCATAGAAGGCTGTAAGTTAAGATGAGACTATTCTTCCACCTTCCCATTTGCATGGCACATAGTCAGCACTATTGAATTACTTGACTAAGAATAATTATATAGCCATGACATCTCTCACTTATTGGCCACTTCAATCAATTCATTAGTCACAATGATGCTATTAGGCAGAGGCTTTTACACCCATTTGGAGATGAGGAAACAAAGCTCACAAAATTCATTCAGTTCAGTAATTCCAAATCAAGTCATGTCCCAAGAGGACATTTGCTAATATCTAAAGTCATTTTTGGTTACCAAATGTGGGAGAACTGCCATTGGCTTCTATTGGATAGAGGCCAAGCAAGCTGCCAAATACCCTGCAAAAAACAGGGCAGACCCTTTAGGTATGCCATCCTAAAGTGTTAGTTGTGCTGACATTGAAAAACCTTGACTAATTGACGGAAGATATTGATACGGTCCTGATCTCTGTCCTCCAACATGTCCTCCGAACCACAGTGTAGTTAACTGATACAATTGTGCACCTGGCATAGTGCATGCTCACCAAATAGTTATTGAATAAATGCTTCACTTTTGGAACGTTCCTTTGCCCAGTTGAATAAATGCTTCACTTTTGGAACGTTCCTTTATCCTCTGGGCCTTAATTTCCTCACCTGTCAAATGGTTGCAACATTTCCATCCCACCTGCCTCACAGAGTGGTACTTATTTGCTGCACAGTTGTTATACAGTTTAGGTGAGATAGTATCTTTGAGAATTCTTTGTAAACCATAAAAAAGTAAATGTAACCAACTGGAATTTTTCCTATAGACATGTTAAGGTGGAAGTAGCAATAAAAACTCTTAATACACAATGTTGAAATTAAAGGAGATTTCAAAATATACAATAAATGGTATTAATAGAAAGATGAATTAGCCCTGAAACTCAAAGCTGGAAATTGAAAACATTCAAGCCAGTGCATCCTGACTATAAATCCTTTGTCCCTGGGGGTCTCACCGACCTCCCTTTCCAGTTACTTACCTTCTTGTCATTTAATTAAAAACAAGGAGAAATGCCTTTAATTGGCAGCATTTAAGTGCTTTTTTCTTAGAACTTATTAGCAGTCTCCCAATAAGAAGTCTTGACTGTTGACAGAAAGCACTTGTACTTGAATCAGATGGCACTTTGCAGTATTTCCTGTCCCATTACGGACTTTTCCACAAATTCCCCAAGGAGGTCAGTATGAACTTATAAACTATAAACTAATATCGAGGGCAGGGAGTGGGGAACTTGAGACATTTTAAGGTGTGCACTGACATTAGCCCTTTAGAAAAACAAGAAAAGATGGGAGGGATTTGCTGCCCAGCCCCATTTGATTCCCTAACTCTAATCTATACAAACAAGACTGTTGATCCCTTTTCTATGCCATAAACAAAGCTCTTTGTGCTATTTCAACTATAAGACTTTGGTCTTAGAGAAAACTGCCTAGTCCTGTCAACTGTTGTTTCCAGGCTGTGAGGTCAGCTGCTGCCACTATGCTGCCTGGGGTGCCCACAGCTATCACCATTATCACAATTATGCTATTAAGAACCAGTATTAGCATGAGGCCAGTATCTGCTGGATATACTATATGGGAAGGATCATGCGACCAAAGAGTATCTCTGATGATGTCAATTTCTGTAGTTCCTGATGGCTTAAAATATATTCTTGCCTAAAAACTCAGTATTCCCTAAGTGAAAGATGCTATTCAAATGTGTAATATTGAATAAATGATCATTTATAAATTATCTTTATATAAGCCACCAATACAAGATAGACAAGTTATCACATGAAATACACTTCATAAACAAGGCATTCAAACAGGCAAACACAGAGGGAATGAAAATGGTATCTTCTGGGGATTTTATTTGCCTCTGTTTATATTACAGACTAATCACCTTTCTCCCCTTACATTATGACTCATAATGGACTTTAAGTCCAATTGCACAAAAAGAAACAAAAAAAATAAGAACACCAGAAATTCACTTGGAGCTTGGAATGGAATCTCCCAAAGTCATGGGCCAACTGAGAAAATGATGGGTTTGAAATAAAATGTACAGTATTCTCATAAATGAGAATAGTGGAAACAGTGTCTGCATGTTTGATTGGATCTTGGCCATATCTTTTGCTTGGGTAATAACCTTTCTAATATCATTGTCCTCATCTGAATGAAGATTAAGTCTTCTTTCCCCAGCAGTATTCTCATAATGACAACTGGAGGAATGACTAAATTCTGTAAAACTAGGTTAGGCGATATAGAAGATAAATCCGGAATAGCACCAAAAAGTAAGGAAGGGCTTACAAAAAAAAAAAAATAGCAATGGGCACATGTGAAAGGGACACAGAAACCAACTGAAAGAACTCCCAATTGTCAGATCAACAACAATTAGTGCAACAAATTAAATAACATATTGGGTTACAATTCAAAATATAAAATGTCTCAAGTCCTTACTGAAATAAACAAGAATAGAAAAAAATGGAGAAGAGACAAAAGCAAATCTCCCATTCAGATTCCAAATCATTCATCAGTAAGTACTGCTCAAGGAACTGGTGAATAAATTGTCCCATAAATTTGGGCTATAATTAGTAACTTGATTCCAAAGAAAGCAGTGTAAAGAGGTGGGGGGAGGGGAAGAAGAATTGAGAAACATAGAAAACATCACCTCAGCCAGATGACCAAGGTTGATATCAGTAACTCAAGATAATAAAATATCTACAGATATGACCCTCTGTGGTCTTTATTCCCCAAATCTATAAATCCACTCTCCCCACGAGAAGAAAACCAAGCAAACACATTGTACAAAATACCTGCCCAGTAACTCCTCACAACTGTCAAGGTCATTAAAAACAAGGACTATCTAAGCCACTTTCACAGCCCAGAGGAGTCTGAAACACAATGGTCAAATATACAGTGTGGTCCTTGATGAACTGTTGGAACTGGAGAAAAGACATTAGGGAAAAACTAAAGTAATACAAATAAATTATGGAGTTTACTTATAATGAAAAATCATGGTTCAAGAGTTTGGGTAGCATGGTAATATAACATGCTAACAATAGGAACTCTGATTATCTTTGCAACTTTTTTGTAAACCTAAGACTATTCTAAAACAGAGTATTTAAATTAGTAAATTCCTTTTTTACAGGATTATAATCACAATCAAATAAGTTTATGTATGTAGAGCACCTAGTTCAGTCTGGGCACTCAGTACACTCAGTAGACACAGCACCACCAACTGTAGTGTAATTCACCCTTATACCCTCCCATTCCATTCTCCCTGCCCCCCCCCATTTAAACCTTCCAGCGATTTCCTACTGCTTCTAGGATAAAGATAAAGATCCCTTCCATGATTACAAGACCCCATGTAGTCTGACCAGCATGACCCATGCATGGCTTGACCCCCACCTTCCCCAGCCTTAGCTTGCTTAGCTTTCCCCTGTACTCTAGCCACACTGGCCAGGTTCTACATTCTTTCTTGCATATACTATACCTTTCTGAAATACGCTTCCCCATTCTTTACCAATTAGCCTGTATTTATCTTTAGTTCTTTAGTGTCTTATCTTTAATTTCATTTAACTTTAGTTCTTTATTCAAAAACTGATAGGTCAGACTCCCTTCTGGAAATCTTACTCTTATCCTTTAAAGGATTTATCTACTTATACATTTATATTAATGTGCATGGCTATTTGATAAATGTTTGCATCCCTCACTAGATTATACATCTCACAGGGGAAGAATTAGTTCATTTATGTTCATCATTGCATGCCCTTCTCCATAATTGGCACAATCAATAGTTAATAACTGTATTATTAACAAATAATATATGTAATATATATAATATAATATATAAATAAGAATTTTTGAAAGGGGTAACCAGTTTCCTAATAGCAGAGCTGCCAACTCTCTTCAGTAACAAAGTGAAGGAGAGTATTAAATGGACTAGTGACTCACTGGATACTAAGAGTATTCAGTGATGATTTCTGAAGCACTGACATTCGGAGTGAGGAAAGTAGTGCTTGCAGGGGAAGTGCGCAAAGCATTTAAGAAGTACAAGCATCTCTAGTGCCCGGAGCTTCCTTGCAGAGGTTGCCAATTGAGCTCCTTTGGATTTAAGTGTCTCAAATAATTGAGACTGTGCAGGTTCATTCTGGCGTTTTCTGGTCATTTTGTGATTCACTGGCTTTCTATAGTTATAGCTTCTCTGTGCAAGAAGAATAAACAGTGGGGAAAAATAGCTCCTGCACTTACCAAAAAAAAAAATAGCTAAGTTCTTTTCCTTGATTCCAGAAATACTTTTATTGTGGTATCAAAGCGCAGCCACAAAATTTGTGGACTGTGAAATAGGATTTCAATTGTTTAAGAAGGAAACCTCCACCTTTCTGAGCTGTCTTCATCCCTTGCTACTGCCAAAAATAGCTTATTATAGTTTCTTCCGATTGCCTTTGAATTCATTAGTTAATAAGGTAGCCCTGCAATAAATGCTTTTTAATTTCTTTACAGGTGCAAGCATGATGTGTTTCTTTAGATACAATTTTTCCCCAGCCAAGGTCCTCTTGAGAACAAAATGTCTGAAGTGTCGTTATTCCTCTATTGTCATTTGCACCCAGAGCTCCTCATGCCTCCTCAGCTATAAGTTAGTCTGAAAAAGAATTCAGAGGAGACCAGAGAAACTGTTGAGATCATGTAGTCATATTTAAGTCAGTGACTGAAGAATCAGGATTTTTCAAAACAAGTTTTTGTAGTGGGAACCCTGAGAGTAAGCTTTGAGAATCTTGAGTAGGTTTTTGGTCACGTGGATTTGTCAGACACCAAGAATCTTGCACACCAATTTTTTCTTTCCCCAAAGGTTTATCAGAGATCAGGGATAAAACTAGATATACTCCCTGCTCTTAGAAGTTTCTAGTCTTGGAGCATTAGACATATGTACAAATAATAATAATAACCAAGTTCAGCTATGAGAGGGGGCTTTCAAGAGAGCTGTGTATAGAAGGTCAGTATTCTTTGTTTGCACAAAAGATTATCTTGTTGAACAAAAGCTGTCGAACTTGCAGTTTAATGGAGAAACAGAACTTAAACAGAACTTAAACAGTAATCAAACTGATGGGTCAGTTCAGCTGCAAACTAACCTGTGTTCGTTAGTAAAGAGTACATGATTTTTTGAGAACCTTTGAGAAATGAATGTGAGAGACAGGCATGGTGAAAAGTGTTCCCCAGAGAGGAAGATGGCTGGGATGACTTAGGTAAAAGGTGGAGGAGCATTCTAGACAGGGCAACAGCTTATCTTAGGTGGACTCTGGAGTCAGGGATATCCATGCAGAGATGTCTTCTCATGAGGGAGACCTTTAACTTCCTGTCTCCTAACCACACATCAACTTCCACTCTTGGACTTCCATTCTAGCGCCTTCCATTGCTAGGGTTCTCTGGACCACCATCCAACTTTTAGGATGATGTTCCAGCAAGATGGCTCTAACTTAGCTACCTTCTTCAGTGTGTACACAGTCCATAAGGAACCCCTACAACTTTGCTAGTGGCAATAAAAGTAGGCCCCAGGTATGCCTGCCCTTCAATCCTGCCTTTTCCCTCTAGTTCTCTGTATTTTAGATCTGCTCAGCCAAACAAATCAACCATTTGGCTGCAAAGCGAACATCCAATAGGAAAAATGGACCTTCTTGCAGGGATCTCAGTCTCCCCAAATTACTTTTTTGGAGGAGAAACACAGGCCATTTATAGAGGACATAATGAAAGTCACAGAAATCCCTCCACTGCGAAAGCCTCAGAAACCCAGAGGGTTTTTTCTTTTTAATCAGCCCCTCTCCTCTCCTTTTCTGTTTTCTGCTTCTACATACCCAGGGCAAGATTTTTGTGTAGGGTCTTTGGGGTGGTGATTAGTGGGAATCAGGTCAGGCTTGATAGCTCTGAAGAAGCCCCAGCGGCTGGATATGTTCCTGTAAAGTTTGTGTCTTATAATCCCTAAATTATAGAAAATTTCCTTCATTGCAGTTCCTTATTGCAGGTGTTTCTCCGTTTCTCCTTTGCAGTTTTGTTCATATACAAATTATATGCATAAATTGATGCTTAAAAAACTTAGCAAGGGAAAATGATGTTTACTGGGCCCCAGGAATCTCAACCTCATAGTAACTCTGAATCTTATCTGAAAGAGAAACTGTCTCAAGACTTTCTCTGGTAAAATTAATTCACTGGAAGTTCTTTCTTCTTAGTAAAATTAATGTGGCTTTCCATTCTTGTGGAAGAAGAAGCCCCCAGAAACACAAGTATTAGAATTGCATTTTTTTCTTTTTCTTATGTAATTGTGGCATTGGGAAACCTAAGAGTATGACTGAGAATGGAGTTTTGAGAAGAAAAAAGAAAAGCATCTCTAGCTATTTGAAAAGGAGTGGGGTGTTTCTATTTTTCACGTTAATGTCAAGGCAGAAAGCCTTAACAGCCTCACTTTTACCTCTGTGCTCATCAGACCCAGGGTTTTCAACTCCTTGATTTGGTGCTTCTGATTGGGTGCAGGAGGCAACTTGGGTTTTAAAGCGAAGGACTGTATGTGTCACCCTTTCCCTCTGATTTGGGATACTAATTTGTGAGTAAATTACTATTAGCACATAGTTTGTTAGCACAAAATATTTGCAAATATGATTCTCCCAGGGACTCCACTGAAGTTTTCTGCTGGCACAAGGAGCCATAGGACACCTAGCACTCTCAGAACCTTCCAGCAGGGGTCAAAGTTTCAACCCCCTTATCTCACATTTCAGTGAAATAACCAATAAAGCAGGGTTTAATAATACCTGTCGGGATTACTTTTGCAAGCCTGGTGCCTTATTGAACAAATGACTTCACTAAAGCATAAACTCTCAAAATTCTCATTCTTGCCTCTTTCCTTCCTCAAATTATTTCCAGTCTCTTCCCCATTGGTAATATTGAGAGGCATTTAACAGGAACAGGATTAACGTGAAGTTAAGCCGCCATGTCAGTTTAGCTGGTTTTTCTTTGCCCCATAATCAATTTATATTTGTCAGAGCAGACATTACCCTTACTCAAGGTCAGCTACTACAGCAGAGTTTCTCAGCATAGCACTAGTGACCTTAGGGCCGGATAATCCCTGCTGTGGGGCCTGACCTGTGCACTGAGGGTGTTAGGCCACCTGCCTGGCCTCTACCTGCTATAGACCACTAATGCTCCCACATTTTGGCAACCACCAAAAAAAATCACCAGCCTTTCCCTGATGTCCCCTGGGAGACAGGCCACACACCCCTCTTCAACACTGGCCAGCAGAGATCATAGAATATGTCAAGAAAAATCCCTCTTGTACCTGTCAAATCTAAACCTTTTTCTCAGGAGGCTGTGGTTAAGGAAAGACCTAATGCCTTCATTTTATGAGTTATGGTGGCTAATGTCACAGTTTATGTCGAAGATTATCTCCACAATTTCTGCAGCTCTGCTTTTCTGATAAGAAACCTAAGGTTGCCATGAAATTAATCACACCAGAGGGATATGCAGAGGGAGGTATAGCTGCAATTCTTGGCTGTTCCCTGGTGCTGGCCGGTATAAATTGCCAGAGCTTGTTGACTTAAAGATTAATTATTAATGATAAGGAAGCTTATGAATCTTTCAGATTTTTTTCCTCATTCGGTACAGCAGTCTGACTTCCTATCAGGAGTGTAAGATCCCTTCCAACTGTCCTACATCAAAGCCACAGGCTGTCACCCAGGGTGTTATCTTGTTCCATGCAGGCTGGCTGCACATGTTGACTCTAAATTTTTTAATCAGCCATTTCAAACTCAACTGCACATGTCAAGCTGTAGAGTCATAATCCATTAAGCATCGTCTGAAACCAGCAGGGTATTTGTGACATCATGATTCAATATTTCTCTGGTAGAATTTCACAATAAAAATTATACATTTTGTTAAAATGTCAGCAAGGTCCCTGCAGGATTTTTTTTTTTTTTAAAGATTTATTTATTTATTCATACAGAGCTGGGGTATAGGCCAGAGGCTCAGGGACGGTGAGAGGCTTCACCAGAGACAGCAGGGTATTTGTGACATCATGATTCAATATT
>NW_004567105.1:51735415-51785653 GCF_000260355.1 Condylura cristata
CTCCTCCGGGGCAGGCAGGAATCGAACTCATGCTGAAGTGGCTTCAGATTCTCAGTGCTGTGCTTTAACCCGCTGCGCCACCAGGGAGGGCCGGTCCCTGCAGGATTTTAAAAGAGGTGAAACACTATCAACAACTACAATAATAATCTCTGCACATTTCTTTTTAAAATTTTGAAGGTTTTTTTTTTTTATCTTTTTGGTATCTCATTTTCTTCAAACACTATACTTTTAGATCACTCTTTTATTTTATCAATTAAAGCAATTAGGGAGCTGATTCAATCAGCTCTATCTAGAATTGATAATGATTATGTTAACTTGAATGATAAAAGCCTATAGGATAATTTTTCAGTAAAAAAAATTCCCATTTTGATGAAATTATAATTCTGAAGGTCTCCTGTTATATGGAAGATAAAATATTTATAGGCAGCTGCTATAAGTATTTATAAATAAATATTGAACACCTTTTTTTTTTGTGATAGGCTCTCACAGAGCTGATAACCTGAATAACATTTGGGTTTCATTTCATGTTAAAACCATTTCTTAAAATGGCACAGTGGGTTAAAGCACAGCACTAAGAAGCTAAAGCCACTTCACCATGAGTTCAGTCCCCGCCCTGGAGGTGACTCACATGTCACAGCAGACCTCTCCTGACCCTCCCGCTGCTCCCCTCAGCAGTGTACTTCATCAATCTGACTGTTCTGCCCCTGACTCTGTCTCTGGTGAATCCTCACACCACCCCTGCACCTCTGATCTCTACCCCAGGTCTGTTTTTTAATGTATTTTTTCCCTCTCTTGCCTTAGAGAATAACAAACATCTTACTGAAAGGCATCATTTTGCAAATCAATTCTATGTCCAAAAATGCTAGCACAAAAGGTCAAGGTGGTGACCTGATACATATATTAGTATTGCTTCTTAAAAACACAAGCCTCACTCTAAATGTATTTCCCTTATGAAAGTAAGTACTTTTTGGGCAAATGATTAATTGAGATCCCTGGCTTAATTTTTGTTCCCTTTGCGATTTCATAGTAAATTATGAGGGTGAAATTTCACTGCATTTTACTATGAGGTTTTTTCTCTAAAGGCCCCCCAAAAGTATTACTTTTCCTAAGAAAGTTCAGCTTACATATTTTAGCCAATATGAAAGGACAATATCAGAAAATAAATCTTTATGATCCGTGAAATAAGCCAGAAAGAAAAGATATCAAATAGGAGGAATTAAGAAGAACCACCAAATAAGGGATCAGGGGGAAAAGTAATTATAGTCAAGTAAAAATCAAAACCATCAGTCAACTATAGATCTGAGACATTCTATAGGGGAGAGGGAGAAGGATCAGGACAGGAGTGGGAAGAGCACAGGGACTGTGGTGATGATGCATGGGGAAATTGGGGGGGGGAATTTCACAGGACAGTCACACATTGTACAAATATGAAGGATTTTGTAATGAATGTATTTTTTAGAAAAGATTAAAAGAACAGTTTCACAAAGAATTAGTCTTAGCTGCAAATAAAATTTCAAGAGGCAAGAAATCCACTATCTTAATGGTGGTTTCCCTATTCAAAGTGTTTCTTAGCCTGGGCAATTGTAAGTACATTAGAAATAAATTAGATTTTGAGACCCCAGGGCCATCTTGATTTGAAACTCTCCAGCATTATAATTTTTTGTATCTTTCGATGTTATTTTAATTTGTACTGGTTAAAATATCATTGGCTTGCAGGTTTTTATTTCAGAGAACCATACTTCTTTCATTTCCCCCCCCCCCCCACACCATGGTCATGTTTGTCTTACAAACACAAGTTAAATTGTGCTATACCATGTTCACTTGTGTTAATTTGAGTTGATGTGGAATTATCCACAATCCAGGAAAAATGCAAAGTCAAATAAGTTCCAAATATTGAAAATAGGCTTTATATATTGTAGGCATTTTAACCAGAATCCAAAAATTTTTTTGTGACAAAGACAGTAATGTTCATAAAATGTTGTATATGTTCTTCTATACTTTCTAGCTGCCTTTGCAGTTAGGTTAGGACCATGTGACTAGGTCCAACGAGCAAGCTGTGAGTTCTATGTGTTTCTTGTTCCTGTCACAGTGAGTCTAGAAGCTACATGTTAAGATGGCAGAGTCACAAAGCAACGGTACTTCTGTCCCCTTAGTGACCATATAGAATTATTTCCCATAATCCATATCAGACATTTAGTCTAAAGCAAGAAATAAGCAACTATTGTTTAGCCACCTAGGTTTCAGGCTTATTTGTTACTATAAGTTAGTCTATCCTGATAAATTTGTTCCCCATTTTTTAATATACTTTTTCAATATTTACTTAGTTTCAGCATAGCTCATGATTATCCTTGTCTATAACTGGCATGGAATTTTTGACTCACACTTGATCAAAAATAGAGAATCTTCTACCTTTGTGTTCTCCCAAGTACTTCCAATTTGCTGAATATGACACAAGTGGGTATCAAGATATAATCCTAAAAAAATAAGAAGCCACATGCATTAGAATAGATGTCCTAATCTCTTTACTCATCTGTAACATAAAATACAGCATATTGCATGCAAGAAAAAAAATTAATAAATGCTGACAATGCAATATGGGTTTTTTAAAGATCATTAATCTCACATGCTGACTAATTTGGAGCCTGACTCTTACTGAGAGATACTTTTTAAATAACTAATAAAAAAAATGTCTACTTAGTCATGGGCTTGACACTAGGAATTAACAGTTCCTTTGATATGTCTTGATCAAAGTGAACCACACCCTTTATAAATATTTTTGGCTTTGAACAATGGTATCAACAGGGTAGATATTCTCCAGGGCATGCAAAATTAGATAATGCTATATGTGGGTAGATTTATGAATAGACCCATTTTTTGGTAGATACTTGTATAATGATGGGCCTGGGACTAGAAATTAAGCACATCTTGTAACTGTGAAATACTGTTCAAAGGAAACAGAGGAGGATGTAACAGCTTTCACATACCCTGGAAATTATGCTACTTCGCATAAATTTTAATTAGTTCTGTTACTTATAACTGAATCTTTCTGCTATTACTTATCTCTGTTTTACACACACACACACTCACCTGTATGCGTATTTACATTCATATTTGCATAAAGTGTAAAATTTGATTTCATTTTGACCTTGTAACTTTTATACTGTGCTTTCAATATTTGAAAATGACATTCCCTTCATCTTAAAGAACAGTCATTTTTAGCAAAATCATTTGATTTTGCTAGTATATACAGGTATTTTAAACATCATTAGATGTTTTCTGGATTTCCTGTTGAGTGCATTATTTTTGCCAGTTATAAATTGCTTTTCAACCACAACTTGTTGCTGCTATCAAAATTATTCAACAGTACAGAAAGGCATTTATTTCCTATACTATTTATGTCAAAAATCATCTATGGCTCATGTTTTAAATGACCATTTGTTATCAAGTCAGCTGCTCTGGACCTATTTTCTCATCTAAGGAGTGGTGTTGATTGTAATAGTAACATCTTCCTCAAGAATTAAATAGGGAAATGAAACACTTGTAGGGTGCCAGTATTATAAAATACTCAGTTTGCAATAGCTCTCATATGGACCATAAACTCAAATAGACAAGCTCTCTATTTGCCTCCATGGCCAACACTTGGTGCAAATGATTTAATGAATATATTAATGGTATTTTGTGATTTGATATCAATTTAAATAGTGTAATATTCCCAATCTGAGTTGAATCTTGTGGATACTTCGATTTTATTCATTGAATATCTATGTTCCCATTTTTCAGATGAGGAGTTAGAGGTTACACTCTGTCATTCACCCAATTTTGGTCAGTTATTCTCAGATCCTTCTGTACTTATAAATATACAATTTCAGTTTTACATTAAAAAGGATTTAGTAAGTATAAAGCAGTTGCACTCAGATTTCTGCTTTGGTCTTGATTTGAGCACCTGTTAAATGTCAGGCACTATAACAAGTGCTTGGACAACTTATCTCATTAACTCGTCAAAACAGACCTGTCAAGTAGATATTATCTCTATCTCAAATTTAATTCTGCAAATAATCTCTACTATACATTAGTCACTGAAGATTTTACAGTGAACAAGATAGTGTTCCTGCTCTTGCAACATTTTTATAGTCTTACAGAGATGACCACATGAAGCAAATAATGCAAATGTAAAGAGATAATAAAAGAGGAGGTTCAGGGTGCTATGGGAGCCTGGAGGAAGAGACCTTCGCTGTAGCCCCTGAGGAAAAAACATTAAAACTGGAACTTGAATTAGTAACTTAGCCAGATGAAGACAGCAGAGGAAAAGAGAACATGTGCACGGGCCTTGGGCCAAGTAGGAATGATAGTCTAAGCCTGAAGGGTAAGACAGAGTGATGGAAGACAAGGCTGGGGAGCTGTGCAGGAACCAGATGGCAACTGCACCCTTAGTCTTGATAAAGATCTTGGACTCCCATTGCTGGGGGGGAAACGGAACATTATTAAAGGTGTGAAGCAGGGTAGTGACACAGGCAAATCACTATACCCAAAAGATGAACAAAGTATGGTGCTAAGCAAGGCCTTTATCCTTGTTTTCCATATTTTCAAAGTATTGATCACCATCTCTCAGGGACTTGTTAGAAGAGCAAATTCTTGAGTCCCATCCAGACCTACTGAATCAATTCACTAGGGATGAAGCTCAGGAATCTGTGTTTTAAGAAATCCTTTGGTTGATTCTGAATGTGCAGAATGGTTGAGAACCATACACTGGGACAAACTGCTTTGGGTTTGAGGTTTTCCAACCTTGCTACACTTTGAAATCACCTGGATGGTTAAAAAATTATTACTGATACCTGGACTCCTACCCAGGTATCTGATTTGATTGATTGCATTCAGATTGGACATTGAGATTTCCTTTTGTCTCACTCAGGTAGACTCTCCATGCAGCTGGGATTGAGAATTGTTGTGTCAGAGAGGATACACATAACATGGCAGTGGTTCAGGATAGAAGGGTGGCAGCCTGAAAAGTGGATAAACAGAATAGTTGGAGTCAAGATATTTAGGAGGTGGCTGAGTATTAAGAAGGGTTAAACTTACTTCCCAGCATTCTGGGAATCATCTGCTTTTTCCATGCTCTGAGCTGCTTCTGCTGCATGACCACCCAGTCTGAAAGAAATTCTTCCCTTCTTTAAGAAATTTCTGCTTCCCATGTCCTCAAGATAGTTCATATCTCACACCCCAACTAGAAAGGTCATTAAGGTGAAACCTCAGGTGTATCCTTCAAACTGGATAAAAACCACAGACCTTGACTCAGTGGTACTAAGGTATGGTCTTGACTTTCCAGTTATCATCCTAGGTGCTTCAAGAATACTGGCTTCTCCCATGTTATAACAGGCCTCTGCCTTTGCCATTGTGACTGTAGGAATCCCACTTTGCCCATGAGACCACCAACACAGAGACTTCAATTTATTATCTCAGTTTCACAGAGCTAGAAGGAGCCAAAATATGATTGTTTCCAGTTCCTGAATCCCTGAGCTCTGTGCAAGGAAGGGAAGTCAGATATGAGACATGTGGAAAGCATGAGCACCTGAGTGGCTAGATATGCCTATGAAAGCAAGGGCTGCCTGGCTGACGCAATCAAGGATGTGTCCATGAAGGGAGCAGATCTGAAAGCAGACCCCAAGTGCAATGCTAGTAGAAAAGCAAGAGGAGGTCATTTCCAGGTGATGAGAATGGGAAGAGACCTGTTGAGCACTGCAGGATCATATAGGATTGGATTGATTTTCCGATTGCATATTTTTCTGTATTTATTTGCTCTTGCTCAGAAAATTACTGCATTTGGAGCTCTTGTGTTATATTTACTGCATTGCTAGAAGCCAGCAAAGATATAAAACTGGTGACTAAAATGCAGAGGCTGCTCTCATTGGCTGGCAAACTCTGGGAGCTAAATCCTGCATTTCGCAATCAAAAAGTACATCCTTCAGCATGGAAACTTTGACCTGCTCAAGGTCTTCTCTTGGAAGGAAAAGAAGGCTTAGTAAAGAAAAACACTAAATGAGCCTTGTTAACTCTTCACAAATGAGGTGATATCTCCTTGGGTAATCTTTGTAAAAACATGTCATTGAGTGTGTAAAGGACACCAAACTCTCATTTTCTCTACAAATAACCCTAGAACATCCTTGGTAAAAGACTCAGGCAACAAGGCTGCGATTTTATTAGATTCACCCCTGTAATAATGAAGGAATAATGAACTTACAATGTGTTAACCCCTGCAATATGGAAATGTTTATCATCATTATAATGGTCCTCTGAAGGGTATTATTTTAGAACAATAACTATAGAGGCCCAGAGTGGTCAGGTGCCCTGACTTTGTTCACATGGCGGGTGTGTGACAGAGGTAGGGTTTAATCTTAAGGTTCTCTGATTTTAAAATCCACGTTCTGTTTTCTCAGGGTTATGCCCTTTATGCCAGCTATCTTTGGAACTGGCAAATGGCTTAAACTCTGGAAACTTTCTTCACTGAAACTGAAGGGACTGTGTCCTGCCACTTTTAAGTGTTAGTAGAATCAGATTTGTGTAAGGGAGAAGTGTGCAAGCTGCAGGATGCCAAGCACTAGTGGCTGGTAAGGTTTACAGAAAGAATGTTCCAGGCAGGATGTTACATGTCAGAGATGTACCATCTCATTGAACCTCTCATCAATCCTATAAGGTAGCCTTGTTAGAATTCAAGGAGTTGAAAAAATTTAGAAACCCATACTTAGGGAAATGTCATAATTTACATTGCCCACCTTCAAAGTAGAAAGGCAAAAATTTGAACTTGGACAATAACATTAGTGAAAAATGAGAGGCACTATTAGTGCTGGCAGGAAAAATAATGGAGTTGGCAATCAGGCATTGAAGAGAGGAATGTAGCTACAGCCCAGATCTCAGTGCATTCTTACAACAGGAGCGTGGGCATCACATATTGGGTTGGGAACTGATGGTGTCCTGGCTGTAACTTTCCAGACCGCAGTGCACCAGGGAGGCAGCATTTACTGGAGCAGTTTTTCTCTGAAGGAAGATAAAAAACACAGGGCTGTGGAGACAAGGAGGACTGTGCCAGCTGAGATGAGTGCTTTATAGGGAGGTGCCTCACCGCCTCTGCAGCAGCTCTTGGCTGCCTCCTTCTCAGGCACTAATTTCTGGGAATTGAGGGACCAGCCTGGGAAGTAGAGAGGAAACAAGGTGAACAGATTGAGCAGAACCCAGGTCAACAGGTGGCTTGTGCCACAGCTGTTTGTGGCACATCTGCCTTGTTTCCCCAAAGCCCAGGATTAAGGATGCCTTAGGACTATGACTGGTTGGAGGCCAGCAACATTTCGTCTATATCTTTCTGCAAAGAAGGGCTCTTTCTGGGATAAAGCCAGTTAGCGTCCAGGCAGCAGACTGGGAGTTAGCAGAATGGGAATTTGGTCACAGCTGTTGCACTGATCATCATGTGACTGTGGGCAGGTCTTTTTCCCGCCTTGAGTCACAGTGAGTGATCTAGTCCTTTAGTAGGTCAGGCAACCCTCAGAGCCCACTCTGTATAGCAGCACTAGGTGCTAGGGTTGCAGAAGTACACAGAAACACAACACTCTGCCCTTCTGGGACCTGTCACCTAGTAGGTAAACATCACGTAATTATGAATACATGTAAAATTACAATTGTGACAAATGCTAATAAAGGAGAGATTCCTAATGCCAGCAAAGCATATGTCAGGAATCTGCAAGGGTCAGAGAAGAGTTTGTTGCAAAACTGAAGGATAAAAAGCAGTTACTAGTCCAGAGGGAAACAAAGGGAGAGTGCTCCAGGTATAAGGAAGGGCATGTGCAAAGACCTGGCAGAAGGAGGGAACAAATGCTTCCTAAGGAGACAGCGAGTAGGTGGCCGGCAGCGCTCAGCTGGGGCTATTCCTGGGTCTGAGATTACCACATCCTCTCTAAAACTCCTTCCAGTCTCTGTTCCAGGTCATTTCCATTTTAGTCCTGAGGCTTAAGTGGATCCATTTTGCTCTGAGGCTGAGGTGCCACAGATGTTTCCGGAAAGCAAAACAATTATTCAACTTAAATAATACATGATACATAAAGTAATTTGCCAGTTTCTACTTAAATTTTCTGCCTATCTGAATCATGTCCTGTCTGCTTGACTGAGAGCTGCAAAACAGTAAAAATGACAACTTTGGAAGAGTCCAGAAGTCCAGAGTGAGATTCACCTCCACATCATCATAATTTGTGAACCCAGAGAGTTCAGGCATCCCAAAAGGAAGCCTATACCCAGGCATGCATTGTCAAGGCTGGTCCTCTAGGGCTTTGAGGATATTGAGGACAGTGCAAGCCAGGCCCATGCCATGGTTTCTCTGCTACCCTACAAATCACACAGGTCATTCTGGGGTAGATTCCTTTTTACTTATAGACCCATTATCATAGTGGAGTTGCCGCCCCTCCCCCAGCCCCCCCCCCCCAATACTCTATCCTTGGATGTGAAAAAAGCAGAGCATACAGACTTGCCTAAATGAAAAGATCCCAAAATGTGTTGATGGGGTGTACCTATGTCTTACACAGTGAGATGTATTTGAGGATATGTGGGGGCCATATGAAGTTGCCTTGGTGTAGGATTTCCCACTAGTGTGTGGGCTTTTTCCAGGAAAGGGAGAGAGGGAACTGACTATTTAAACATAGAACCCTTTCTCAAGGGAATCTGTAGGATTAATGCTCTCCAGAATATAACTTTGAGAACTTCTGGTCAGGCTTTTCAGGGACTCCTGAAACATAATTATTTAGGTTCATAATTTCTCTGAGAAAGGGATTGAAAACAGGTCATAACTTTGACCCAAGATCCCCCAGCTAAGGGCAAACCGAGGTCCTTTGTGCTCACTCCAGCTCCCTGCTTTTGATTTGATTTCCTTCATAAATCTCAAAGTGTAGGGTGGGGAGTTCACATCTGATGATACCCACCTAAAACAGGGATAATTGTAGAAACCATTCTCTAAACTATAGGACCTAATATGTGCCAGCACTGTGTTCATTACTTTGCATACATGTCATCCTTACATAACAACCCATTGTACAGACAAGGAAACTGAGACTCTAATTCTGTTTGATCCTTTTCAGCAAGGAAATTACAAAGCCCAGATTGAAACCCAACCACAGCACCACACATTTCTCACTTAGTCCTCTCAGGGGCTGTGCATGATAAATGATGATCCATCCTTTGCAGCTGAGAAAACTGAGGCTCAGGTTAAAAGACTTGACAAAGTCATGCAACCAGGGAGTAAGATGCCCAGGCACAGACTCCCCATGCAGGACTCTCAGGGCCAAGTCCTCCACCTCTGTGTTCCTGCAGGCACAGAGCAGTGGGACAGAGATGCTGGGGAAGTTCTTGCCCCGGCATTAACTGAAAGGCATGGTCAGTGATCAGGAGGGAATTCCTAGATTCAGACATGCTCGAACTGGTGGCTTAGGTGATACCTGTCTACACTTAACTGTGCTGAGTCCAGTTCTCCATGATATGAAAGGAAAAGCTAAAGGAAATAGTTCTTTTGCTTGACTGACAAGTTAAAACAACCATGCTGGCTCTGTTTGACCTCTGCTAGTAAGAAGATTATTTATCTAATTAGGTAAAGAGCCTTCACACACATGTACATTTTGAACCCTAATAAGCTGTCAATGAAAAAGGTTTGCCCTTGACCTGGTTATCCAGCTGATCTTTCCTTTCCTCAGTGGAAAAGACCAGCACAGTAAACAGACCTTGTTTCCATGGAAGCTCACTCTCTGGCTTTTCCTTTCCAGCACTTGAAAAGGTAATTACTTGATTTCATTTTGTATTTTTGGGTTTCATATAGTGGGGCTGTCAAGCTCCTCCATGGAGGATGGCTTTCTCTATCATGCCAGGCTATTTTAGGGAGCTTCGGTTGCATTTCTGATTTCATCCTCCCTTTAGATCATTAGCGGTCAGACAGCAGCATCTGCCTTCTGGTCATTCCTGCTAATTGAAGTCTAATGGAGTAATGGCACTTGACCTCAAGAAAGTGGAAGACACTAGGAGGCAAGGGAAGTTTGTTTAAAGATGGAGCTCCTGATCACCCACCTCCTCGCTGCAAAGACTGTCAGACCAAGACCCCACATCCACATTAAGGAGGGATACTTTTCCATGTCACCTTTTCATGTGACTCTTTGATGCCCCATTGTGGCCCATGTCAGAAATACAGCCAACAAGGATGTTGATAGCACAAACAGCAACCATTCCTGAGACTTCTGCTGCTTGCCAACCTTTAGGCTGAGCACTTTATGAATACATTGTCTTCTGAAAATTCAAGATCTCATTGTTTGATTATTCAGATGAGGAGACCTGAAACAGAGAGAGGTTAAGTAATTTTCCCTAGGTCACACAACTACTAACTGGCAGAGTCAGGATATGCTACCACTTCTTAAGGATGGCTTAGGCACTGCAGCCTCCCCAGAAGAAATCAGTTCCTGTAATGGAGTGTGAACTTTCTCCACACCACAGTGGTGGCTCTGTGTCAAATTAGCACCATGTATGTTAGGAACAAAGTGAGGGTACTGCGTTTAGTTAATTGTCAAGATCAATTTGATCAAAACAAGGAAACCAACTTACATGGAGCAAAAGAGATCCAGTTTGAGGTAGGCAGACTCCATTTCTAATGGCACATACCCTTTACCAGTTGTGTACATTTTTGAAACTTTTTTCTGAGGCTGTTTCCTTATCTCTGTAATGGGGATAACCTCATTCAGTTGCTTCAATTATGAAATTTCCCAAACTGTGCTGTGGAATGTTTGTCTTTGGTAGAATATTTGAGCAGAAGACAAAATTAAATGCAGATAAGTCAGCTTATTTACTCTGTGATTACTTGGAATACTAATTATGCTAATATATATTATAAATTTTCAGAGGGAGCAGCATTTTCTGACCAGAATCCTCTTCCTGGGTGGATACATATTAACATCTGTATCTTTAGAGGAGGCTGTGATACAGGCCATAGGATTCCTGGGCTTGACTAGACATCAGTAAATGCTAATCACTTCCCTTTGCCCCCAAGTTATTCAGGTAACCATACCTATACTTCCTATATTTAAAGTCCATGAAAGCAAGATTACATCTGTCTTGTTCCTTTCTATATTGCAGTGTTTTACCATATGTGACATCCATAAAATTTGATGAATGAATAAGTATATTAGTAAACCAATGAATTAAAAAGTAAAACAGTCTATTAGCACCATGCCTATGACAGCCTTCCAAATGTTTGCCCCTAATCAGTCACTTTCTTGCTTTCCAGTAAAGCAGTCAGATGTTTTGTTTGCATATGTGACTTGAACAAGACATTTAGTGTTTGTACCAATGGGTTTGTACCTGGATATGAAGAAGAATTGGGCTTCCAGGAAAATTGAGTAAAAACAGCTCACCGGAGCTTAAAAACAGTGCTGGGAAATTTGTTTCCCATGTGCTGATATTGGCATGAACCACTGGTCAGCAATGTGGGAACTTTTGGCTAGTTCTCTTTATCTTATTTAGGATTTCCAGTTGGTGTTGTACATATGGTGTACAAAAAATAAAAACCTTTTGTTTAAGTTAAGAACAGTTGATTGGGTTCCTGCCTGTCGTCCTCCCTTCCTACCTTGCTCCCCTCCTCCCTTCCTACCTTGCTCCCTCCTCGTGCTCTTGGATATTAACGCTTGTCAAATGTGAAATATTATCTCAAGTTTGGTAGGCTTTTCATTTTAGTGATAGCTTCTTGTACTGTTCAGAGCTTTCCCATTTTATTTAATTCCATTTGTTTATTTTTAGTTTGTTCCCCTTGCCTTTGTATTTGGGTCCCCAAAGGCATCACTGAAGCCTATATCATGGAGTGTTTTGCCTGTTTTCTTCTATATATTTTCTAAGTTTTTAATTCAATCAAAAATGGGCAGAAGAGTTAAATAGATGCCTCCTCAAAGAATACATACAAAGCGCACATCATCACTTGTCAGGGAAATATAAACCAAAACCATAATGAGATTCCACCTCATACCTGTGAGAATGACTTATATCAAAGAGACCAGAAAGAAGTATGGATGAGGATATGGAGAAAAAGGTATGCATTGTGGGAATGTAGATTGGCCTAGTTCCTATGGAAAGCAGAATAGAGGTTTCTCAAACTATCAGAAACAGATTGGTGCTATCCAGCAAGTCCACTCATGGGTATCTACCTGAAGAATGAAAAACACGAATTCAGAGGGGCATATGCACCCCCTATGTTCATTGCAGCACTATTTACAACAGCCAAGCCATGCAAACAACTCTAGTGCCCAATGGCAGATGAGTAGATTAAGAAGATGTGATCCGTATACATGATAAAATACTAAGTTTTCACATTTTTTAAAAATGTGAAATATTGCTATTTGGGGGCAAATGGTTGGAACTGGAGGGAACTGTTCTAGTCAGAGTAAGTCAGAAGGACAAAGACAAGTAGGGGCTCTTTCACTCGTGGAATACAGAGAAACAAACAAAGGAACAGATAAGACTTAAAAAACAAACGCTACAACTCTGTCAAATGAGGGTACTAGAGGGGGATGGGAATGAGAAAAAAGGTGGGGAGGGGCCTAAGGTACTATGGTGGAGGATAATGGGAGTTTTGGTGGGTGTGGTGTGGTAACGAGACTCTGAAGAGGAATGAACCTATACTGCTAAAGCATATCCTGTGTTGTAAGCTAGTGTTACCGCAACAACAACAAAATTATAACTAGATAACAATAAATAGGTCAATTAATTTAACTAAGGAGGGACACCTGGGAAACAATGTTTTCAGCACTGTTTTTAAGCTCCACTGAGCTGATTTTATTCAATTTTCCTGGAAACCCAACTCATCTTCATATGCAGGTGCAAACCCATTAGAAACACTGAAATGTCTTGTTCCAGTTACATGTGGAAGCAAAATAGATATGTAAGTATATAGGTAATAAGTAGTTAAACTGGTCAGTGTCTAACAGTTACTCTTATTTCAGACTTCTCAAAAACTCTGTGCATTTAGACCCATTGTTTCCCAAACTTATCTGACCGTGTTTCTTTCCGGAGCCATATTGGAAACCTTTCTTTTGAAGTATCTATTAAGACTGTTGTTTGGGTAGTGCTCTTTAGTAAATACCACCTTATAATACATGGCCAGAAATTGCTGTTTGTGAATCTTTGTCCTTAAAACTGTAAAAGAAAGTAATCTTTAGAAAGGAAAAAAGAAAAAAGGTAGGGCTCATTCACAAACTGAACAGGTTGATTAAAATGCACAGCAGAAAGCCAGTGGAATTTTTATGTTTCTGTAAAGCAAACCAAAGAGGATTAATCATGTTGCTTAAAAAGTATGACCATACATTTTCTGGTGTTCTTGTTACCTCCTATTACAAATGACTTATTTTCTATGCCATTTCATAGCATAGATGAGATTTCTTTTCCAAGCATAGAACTGGATTATCAATTTCAAATTTCTGAATAAAAATGGCTTTTAGAAAAATGGAACTTAGAAAACTTACATACTTAAGCTAATTTTTGAATTAATATATACTAAGAAAAGGAATAAAATAAAGTCCATCCTATTTGAATGCTACTGTTTACTGCTTAGCAAATTCTGTGAAATGAAATTAATCATAAATTACTGAACAAAGCCGACTCAATTACATTTTGCAGGATAGTGCTAGGCTTGCTTGGAAATAAGGAAATAACTTCAATTCAATTAAAAAAGTGGGGATCAGCACCTATAACCATCTATTCATTGTTGTAAATACAATTTATTGGTCAAATACTAGACAGTGGAGAATGTGTTGTGATGTAAATCCAGTATGTCAATATGTGAAGTGAACATTGAAACTTACAGTGTTGTATGCCATTGTCATCTCTATTAAAATAAAATTTGTGGAAACATAGCTGTGCTCACTTATTTCTGTATCATCTATGACTTCACACTTCCTTGGGAGAGGTGTGGCATTTCAAAGGGATCTCATGACCCCCACAGGTTACAGTATTCATCCTAAGGCCATGACAGGAATGTTTACAATCTCTTTCATTAATTTATTGAAAGGAATGGAGATTCTATAACTTTTTACCCTTTATTTCTAGTTGTGAAATTTAAAACCAGAGAAGGTAGGTTGTTGTCCAGGCTTAATTGTGTTTGGATATCCCAATCCTTGTATCCTGTTAGCTTAAGCCACCATGGAAAACAAGGATAAATTCTAGCTAAGTGGTGGTGGCCATCTGGACTGCTGGCTGAGAAAAGCCCAGAGCCCAATGAGAAAGAAGCAATGGTTGCTTAATCATGCATGTTCCTAAGCATTATGGAGATACACTGTCTGCCTATTACTCTCTCCTTCCTTTCTTTATTGGATCATAAAAGAGGTGCTATGTTGGGTTCTCATTGGAAGAAGGGCTCCTAGCAGTTCAGAAATGATTCATGTTCATGGTCATTGAAACATCTTAGCAACTACCTGCTACATCATGTTTGCCTAAAGGATATAGACTAGAGTTCCACTCAAACTGGATCTGTTAAAATACTTGTGACTTTTAGTGAAATATGTCCGTGGAGACATGAGGGTAGGTTTGGGTAAGGGGGAGGTATGATAAAAATGGAAGGTCATGAGTTTGACTTTTGTGACCCAAAGTGAAAGTCTCTATGTTTGTGCTTTTGTGCAGCTGGACAATCCAGATGAGCAGGCAGCCCAGATCAGACGAGAGCTGGACGGACGTCTCCAAATGGCAGACCAGATAGCCAGGGTAAGGAAACTTTGGGGACATTTTTGGGGACTATATCAAATTCACACTCCCATGAACCTTCTAAAATAAGAGCCATCGGAAGATACAACTGGGAAGCAGAAACGCGGAAAGATGAGGACCTTGGCTCTACTTCCTCAGCGCTTCTCTCCCAGAGATAGCACATATGTTTAGTCTGTACGCAAACTCCAGCTTCAGCTATATTCTGCACCCTAGACTACTATTTCCAACTGTCAGTTGAGCATTTCTACCTGGTCATTCACCTTGACATTTCAAGCTGTATGCATTTAAAATCTGACTCCTCTTTTTCCCACCACATACACATACCTACATTTCTTCCTTCTCACTAGTCTCTATCCAGCTACTATGGGTGAAATCACCTAGTCATTCTCAATTGTTCTCTCTCCCTACAGTACCACTGCTGGAAACTTTGTTTCAGGTCGTCTTCTGTGCCTGAACCTTACTGTTGCCTCCTGATGGGTATACTACCTCTGTTCCCACCCACTCTGCTGCCTGTCCTTCACCCCATTGCCACTGTGCAGCTCATATATGAATACCTCAAAACAGGGCCTCAAAATCCCACAATAGAATCCCTGTACAACAAATCTAACCTCTTTAGAATGTTTTCCAAGGCTTTTAATCACAGATGAGATCCACCCTTAGCAATTTTACCTCTATAACTTTCCCTGCAGAAACTCCCATTCCTGACACAGAGAAAGTCTTCTCTGACAATCCCAGGCTCTGTCCTCGCTCCCTTCTGTCTAGTGGTGTTTCACCCTGAGATGACCTTTTTTTGTTCCTGCTTAACAAATTCTCCAACTCAACCTTCAGTACTCAACTTATAACCTCTTTTCAGACTTTGGGGTTAGTACTGCCCACTCTTGTGTTCCCTTTATGTCACCCATAAACTTTCATTTTAACAGTTCATTGACTGATGACTGCTCATGTATCTGTCTCAATCTTCCTGTGGATAGGATTTCTCTAGGGTTGGGATTACTTACTGTTGGGAACCATGAACCCAGATATTATCTGTAATATTATTACTGCCACTGCCATTTGTTACAGTTATATTTGTTAAGTACTAACTCTGTGTCAAGCATGCAAAATGCATTATATGTACCTCATTCAATCCACAAAATCTTGACACGGACATTGTGGCTCCCATTTTTGTTTCAAAGATGGGAAAAATCAAGGCTGACTATAATAAGCATTGAACCCTTAACTCAAATCTATCTAATTATCAGGGCTAAAAAACAAGAGTAAAGGACTCACCTCAGGTGTGAAATTTAAGGGGAGGGTGTCAAAAACAATTTTAAGGCAGTACTTTTAATCATAATACAAAACAATCATGAAGTACAGAATATCAAAATTTTAAATAGCGGCATCTCACTGGTTGATGGAGTGTCAGGCCATGTGTGCATTAAATAGTAGGGGGCTGTGAGAGAAAGTGAGGAGGATGGAAATGGAGTAGTATTGGCATTCAGTCTGTCTCTTTGTGTAAAAGTGTCAAGGTTTAGACAGAGAAGGAATTCTACTGAAAGGGACACAAAAGAGTGATTCCAAGCAGCAATAAGATTCCTGTTTGTGCTCCAGCAGTTTTGCATTTCATTGTTTTTGTTACCTTCAAAGTTTATAGTCTAATCAGTCTGCTGCCTAAAAATAGTATGCACTTACAGATTTGGCTAAAGTGTAGTATAAAAGACTCTTATGTTTTAAAATCCTGCTTAATAGGAATAAACATCATAACAGCTTTAGACTTTACTTCTGTAAATTCAGTGTCTCCTCAATGGATTATCCAGATAAATGGATGTCATTTGGTCCATTCCCTGTTATCAGCAAGTGTTACATCACTGACTAATAAGTATTCATCCTACTTATGCCATTTAAAGAATCTCTCTCCACATGTACACACATATATTTCAAAAACAAGCTGACAACACCTTTATTTTCATCATTTGTTACTTTGAGGCTTACATGATAATTTAGGAAACTAATGTAGACCAACTTTAAGTTTTCAAAGACCATGGTTGAGCAATTGGAATATAGTAAGCCAAGATGCTTATCACTAAACAGTAGGTCAAAGAACTGTCTCCCTCAGCCCACTGCCCTAAGTTCTGGTACCAAGAAATCTATTTTTATCTTTGAGCTGGACTTAACTGCAAAATGAAATAGGCAATTATAAAGTGAATTTTAGTTATTATTTGTAGAGAATGGAAAATGATCTCAGAATGTATGGAGGCTCTCCAAGCATTTAAAGTGTCAAGGTTTTCTTTGAGAGATTCTGTCTCTGCAGTCTCCTATTCTCCTGGCTATTGTATCTTTTCTTTTGTGGTGTTCATTCTAGTTGATGGTCTTCTTCCCAGAGCTAGTTGGGTCTGGAGGTGAACTTTTCATCCACGAAGAACCAAACACAGTGCTTAGTCTGTCCTACCTATAAGTATTTGGCCTAGAATGAATATCTGATGCACACTAGAATGATGAATGCTTTCCATGGCCCTTGGACTCTGGTTCAAAACATAGACCTGTATGTTCTAGTAGGATATCTTCAACCATGCTTACATCTTCCATGTAGAGAAAACAAGGCAAACGAATGGAATCAGATGCTTTACCACTGAATGATGAGGTTGGCTTAGGAAATAAAAGAATGATGTCTACATACAGAAAGAAGCAGAGACAGGGAATATTCTGAGAACCTCAAGATGGTCAAGTACTTTGACCCACCTGTTCTTGAACCTCAGCCTTATAATTGCTTTCGCTTCCATTCAGTTAGATTCCAAGATATATAAATTCTCCCTATTCCTATACTGAATAAAATTGAGAAGTATCACATCTACTAAAAGTTAAATGAAACATCAAAATCTCAGATATTGGCTAGTTCATGAAGAGATATTGAAACAAAGCATCTCTGCTTGTCTTCTTTTAGCATGCCCTGATTTTTCTATTTTGAGCATCACAGTGAATTTTAGTGAGGGTGTGTAATTCAACCCATATGGCTAAACGTCAGCTTCTGTAAATATCATAACCAGAAATTCCTGGATATAGATGTCATCCATCATACATAATTTACTCTGTTTTCAGAATTGAAAGATGGTAGAGTTCTTTTCACTGCAAGAAAGAGATAACCAGCTTGAAACAGCTTATGTTCAAAGAGTGATGGAATCTAGGGATCAAGGAGTGTCTCAAAGAGCCATGGGCAAGGGATGGTCAGCATTCAAGAAGGAACTGGAGATAGGGACCACTGTGTGTGGTCAGAGCTTGCCTTCTATTCCCTTCACTCTGTGTGTCTCCTTTAATATTCTTTCTTTGCAAACCAGTTTTCTTTGTTTTTTTTTCTGCTGCTTTACAGTTTTGTCTGTCTCCAGTAAGGCCAAATAGGAAATCAGTCAACCTCTTTCTCCTTGTTTCTCGCCCCCTTTTAACTACCCCTTCAAATTTACAATTTCAAGAGTCACTCCTTTATCTGGCACAACTTGATTCCAGGGCCAACTCCTAGAGCACTTGTAGAAAGGAAATGAGGGTTTCTTTGAACACACAGGTGTGGAGATAGGTCACTGAAGGTGGGAGAGAGGATTCTGGGTGGGTCATTAGCTAACCTACCAGCAGCCTTATAAAAGGTGCTGTCATTATGCTCATTTCCTGAAAAAGGCTGAAGCAGATGCATTAGTGGACTTGGCCAAGGGCACTCAATGACTAGACTCTGCACTCTTAACCAGTATTTATATTAATACTACATAATGCCTTTTCTACATAAAGGTCCTCATTTTACTTATCACCCCAATTTACATATCCAACATACCCTTTACTTTGCCTCATTCTGTTCTTCCAATCCTCTCTCAGAACAGTTCCTTATTAATAAATGCATCTGTCACTGGCTGGGAATATTCACATAAACTTTCATTTAGACTCATGATGAATAATCTTTTGAATTACAGTACTTCTTTCCAAGGCACTTCAAAGAACCAGTGACATGCCATATTCTTATCTAGAAAGTTGAAAGCTGACCAGTTGAATCCCAGTTTGCAAGATCTTTCTTATGAATAGTCTGGTAAAGGTGGAAAATTCCTCCAGGACAGGATTCTCCTATATGCACACATAGTTCTCCCTCCCTAGTGGTTGACCCTCAAGGAAAATGCTTGCTCTCTTCCACTAAAATTTACTGTGTATTTCCTTCAGTTTACCTGGAAGCCCAAATGAAGCAGCATCACTTGGTAGAACTAACTACTAGAATTCTGAACGCTTCCTGATTGGATTTCCTTAGAATCTGGAAAGAAGATTGTAAGGATTCTGGTATCACTTCCAGCACATTTTCATAGTCACATGCTTCCACTGAAAAGCATATACCTCTCCTCTGTATATCAAAGAAAGAGGAGGGAGCCAAGTGCAAGGTAGATTTCCTCTTTCCACATTCCTACATTTTAGCCTATCAATTCAGTCATGCCAACATGCAATGAGTCGTCAGAGACTACACGAGCTCTCACTGAACATCAAACACACCACCTGACGGTTTATGAGGAGCTATAATGCATTTTTAAATATCTGGTAGAGAAGACTCCTTAATCCCTATTCAAACATTTTCCAAATGCTTTCATGTTGATATTAATGTATCCCCGAATTTCACTTAGGAATTAAGTCTTAAGTTATTTAAATTGTATGATCAGAAGTTGACATTTGAATTTTAACAGTCAAATTGTGGCTTTAGTGCTGCAGTGATAATTTGCCAGTTCTTTTGGCCATGTTTTGGGGTAAAGTTCCAATGTTCTTGAACTAATTATAAGCGCCAAATAATACAGCTTTTGTATTATTAGTGGCAGAGATCTGGGAATAAAACACTGCTGGTTTTTCAGGCTGTAAAAAACCCCTGTTTCAGGCAAAACAAAATTGCCATCTTGTGCCATGGCATGGTTGCAAATATCATGAGACTATGCCCCAGCAGAGAACTAGTATACAAATATTTTACTGATGGAATCATTGTATATACGTTGTCAAAAGTCAGATAAAAATGGAATCTTCTCCTACCACAGACTACTACTGCATACAAACAGAAATTAATTCCACTCCTCCTGGCATCCACCCTGTGTCATGAAGTCACACTGTGTCCAGTCACAAAGTAGGAGTTTGGTTCAATTTTTGACCTAAGAAAATGTGTATAGGTTCCATGTGTATAGGCCTTTGTCAGGTAGTTAAACAAAAAAGAAATCTGAGCTCAAGAAAAGATCTAACTGCCAGGAGGTACTCTGAAGTTCCTTCATGTAAAGGGAAGTTCACCTAATCCATAAAATCTGAGGAAGTAAGCCTACAGCATTCAAGGGCAGGTTTGGGTAAGGATGTCAATCCAGGAAACTAATGCCTGCATCTAAAATACCTTCTGATATTATAACACTAATTTTGACAAATTCCTACCAAGACCACCTTGCTTTTGTTTAATGTGCACACCTTCCCCCATTGCTCCCTACTTTATACCCACCCCAACCCTTCTCCAATCACAAAATTCACAGTAACTGGTAATAGTGAATGTCCACTGCCATGGAGGACTCAGTTGGACCAGCAAGATGTAAGATGAGTAGATTAGAGAGTGTATATCTGTAGACCCCATGCTTAGAGGCCCATAAGATTCACCTTTGCTCTGTTGCCATTTGAGACCACATAATTCTGCCCTATCTTATAATAGCTAAGAACATGAACTCTTGGTTTCAGGTTCATTTCTACTAATTATTGGTATGACTTCTCTCTTTTTTTTTTTTTTAAGATTTATTTACTTATGCATGCAGAACTGGGGTACAGGCCAGAGGTGCAGGGGCAGTGAGAGGATTCACCGGAAACAGAGTAGGGAGCAGAACAGGCAGATTGATGAGGTACACTGCTGAGGGAAGCAATGGGAGGGTCAGGAGAGGTCTGCCACGCCATGTGGGTCACCTCCAGGGCAGGCAGGGGTTGAACTCATATGGAAGTGGCTTTAGTTTCTTAGTGATGTGTTTTAACCCACTGCACCACCAGGGAGGACCCTGACTTCTCTGTTTTATTTTCCTCCAAATTCTGGGAATAAATACCAGCACTCTAATGGGTTGTTAGAGGATTAAATGAGTTAAAGTATATAAAGTCTTTGAACTCATATCCAGTCACAGTCCAGTATCTACTCCAGCTGGCATTATGATCTGTACTATAATTATCACGATTATTATTGGTGGTAGTGGTAGGGATGGTGGGTAGTAGCTATAGTGCCTGATGTGTATGTGTGTATGTAAGTATGTGTGTACATATATATATACAAATACACTTAGTAAAATGCATATATAAGTAGATACATGTAGATAGATAATACATACATAAATACAGCTAGAAGTCAAAAGTATAAATGGTTGTTTTTATATCTTATACTTCACAATTCTAAGCAGTTTATTATCCCCATCTCAAATGTGGAAACTAAAATATAAGCAGCTAGATAAACCTGTCTAAAGTCACATAGTTATTAACAAATAGCAAACCCATGATTCTAAGTCAAGTATCTTTCACTTACATTATCTGGACTAGATTCCTTGGTGTGCCTTTCTCTGCATGTCTCTGTTACCTCAGATGTCACAGGGTGCCTAACTGATCACTTTCTGCCTAGCCCTCCTATATCATGCCCTTTTGCTGGCTCTTTCATCCTTATGAGCATGACATATAATAGGAGCCCAGGGTTGTTTGAGAGATTGGATTGAATAGCTGAACACCATCGATTATCACCCCTGTGTCTAGAAAATGCCCATCTGCCACCGCCTTTCTTCTGACTTTCCACCAATGTATGTCACGTAAGCCATTGAGGGTCTAAGGGCCCTCTTTCTGGGTGAGGATACATTAGCCAGCTTTTAAACACGTCCACTTATCTTCTTTTGATAAGAAATGCAAGCACAGAAGGAAAAAAGCAAATGGCTAACAGCTGGTAGCACTTCCAAATACTATTTTTTAAGATGTTCCAAAAATTCCTCAGCGTGGCCAAGCATAAAAATCCCAGTGGAAATTGTCCTTGGGAGGCCATCCCCAATGAGGAATGTTATCAACCTGAAACAAAAATAAATGGATGACAGAGAATCTTTTTGGAAAAATTTATCTGCCCATATGTAGTATCTTTCAAAAAGCAATATACATAATGATCCTTTTGTCAAGGCTGATTTAATTTTATGCTTGAGAAAGAAGCAATCAAGATGGACAGCTATATTTTCCTTATTTTGGCACAACTACAACTTTAATATACATTTATAATAGGTCTGTTGCTAAAAACTTAAGAACCCTAACCTAGATTGACAGGATTCTGTTTCTTCTCAAGGCTTAAGTACTCAGAGAAGAAGAATGGCTTATTTTCCCCTGCAGACTTCAGTTTTATGAGTCCTATCTCATGATGTCCTAAGGAACTGTTCACATTCAGGAAAGAGTGCTTATTCTTTGGATTTTTCCAATATTTTATGTCAAAATTAGTAGACACCAATTCTGGATCATTGCTATGTTATCTGTACCAGTAAGTCTTGTTCCAAAACTTCAAGACTGAGGCGTTCAGAAGTCTCAAGTGAGTCCCAAAGATGAACTTGACAGAAGGAACTACACTTTATGGGAAGGTCTCTCAAAACTGATTAGCAGGAAAGAACCCACATCAGGCACACAGTTGTCTTTCCCTATATCTCCATGGCAACTGCAAGGCCAGAAGCTGCTAATAAAAATCAGAGATACCATTTACCTAGCTGCCCCAAGATATTCATGTAATTATGAGGTTTGTGTCCCCATGTGAGGAGAGATAAGCCTGTTAAGATGTGACCTTAGGTACTTTACATCTCTTGACACAGCCTGGGGACTTCTCTTTGGTCATGAATTTCCTTACTTTTCCCCTCATTCCCAAATAAGGTCATATTCAAAAGGAGATAGGGAAGTATGTTGGGACCATCTACAATTATGTAGACCATCTTGGATTCATGGCTCCCTGTTATATTTTCCACAGAAGGGAGAAAAGAGCAGTAACTATCTCAGCCAATCAACATGATCCCAGTCACTTTCTCATCCACTGTGTTCTCAGCCCAAGGGTCACCTTTTCTGGAAAGCTACCCCAGTATCTCTCAGGAAGAGTTCACATCTGAGACTCTTTAATTACAACACACACCTTGATGTTTTCTTAGAAGTCTTTCCCGAGATATTGTAAGCTCCAGGAAAACAGTCCTTTCATCATGATCCCCTTGTGCCTATCACTGTGCCAAGCACATGTAGGTGGAGCAACTACAGCCAAGTACTCACATCTCTTATGTCCTTTCGGAAAGAATACCACCTACACTTCTAAGGCTTTAAGCTATCCCCTGATCAGCTGACAAAAATTAAGCCCAGTGTGCAAAAGTTTTAAAGAAATACCTTACTAGCTCCTATCAAGTTCATCCATTTCAGAGATACCTGTCCTGTTTCTCTCATACCCAAATGTATTCATAGAGTGCCATGTGAAAGACTGAGCCCAGCCTGGAAATAGACAGTGATATACCAAGAGGGTCAGGAAGGAATTGATTATCTAAAGTTGCTGGGTAGAATTCAGACTCCCATTGCATGAAAAAGCAGAACTTTGATCTCCCAGAGCCTAATTTATCCTCTACCATCTTCTCATATTTGAGTTTTAGCTGCATTGATATTAATAAGGATATCTTCACAAGTCATCCATTCATTCACTCAATTCACACATACTAAGTTGTACATTATTTCTCAGACTAAGCATTCAGCAATTTATCCCTCATTTCCCATTGGGAAAGACATTAAGCAAAAAAAAAAATCACAGCTGAGTAATTATATTTATATATTCAGCATTACTAAGATGAGCTAGAAAGTACAACAGGGACACCTAGGGAAGTAAAGTTTTGAGGTTGAAATATGGAAAACAGCATAGAGTTACCTGAGGAAGCCAGGGGATAGGGAATATGTATAATAGACTCCAACTAGGAAGATTGGCCTAGCACCAACGCATCTCCAGATCCTACATACTCATTGTATGATTCTAAATGGAGCTTTATAGTGGCAAAGACTAAAAACCCTTCTAGCTAACTGGTAACTAGGAGGAATTACTGAAAGGAAAATAAGAAGATTCAAGGAACCAAAAAACAAGAGAAATACCTAGGTTTTGTGGTAATTAGAAAAGCCAATAAAGGTCAAAGTTCCTTTCTGTTACTCTACATGCCCCATTCTTCTCTTCTCTCTACCTCTCCTTCCATCTTCTCCATTCTCCTCATTCCTTATCTTTCCCTCCCTCCCATCTTTATGTCTTTGTACCTCTTTCTCTTTGTCAGATATTTAACTTACCTGGATTAAAATAGCATCCAATCATCAGTCTATATAATCTTACAGTTTCACTCCACTACAACATCTCTCAGTTCAATTTCTTGAGAAATTAAATCAATTGCTAGCCATTTAATATAACTAGTTGCTGACTTTGAGTCAAGGTCCATGTAGACTGCTTATGTTTTTATCACCTAGAATTAGTAAACTCATTCATGTTCCATATGGTTCAGATATAGTTTTACTCCAGCCATAGGGATTGAGTACTTAACTCATGCCTGAAGAGTTCAGCATAGCATATTACTAGCCATAGAAACTGTTGCAGGTATGTACATGAGTTAAATGTTAGGTAATAATTCTAGAAAAGATTTGCATTCTTCCATGAGTATGATAAAAGAGACATTAATTCTTTCTTTAGGCAATGCGATAAGATGTCTTAAAGCACAAATCTTTAGCAGCCTTTTTGTGACAGTAAGGGGATGCAGACTGACCATGGAGCCAATCTAGATGAACCGAAACCAGAATTTGAAGGAAGAATTCATTTGTGGTGCTGTCATCTGAGTCCTGATTCTGCCTTGCCTGAGGCTGGGTCTATCCCCATGACATTTTCATGTCAATAAATTCTTTTCATTGTTTGGGAAGTTGGATTTTTCTGGCACTTGGGAAAAAAAAATCAAACTGACTTAGCATGCCCCTCATAAAGTCAGTTATGGAACAGGTCTAGGGAAGACCAGTTCATATTTCAAATGAGAAGTGAAACTTTGAGCAGATGATTTATCAAAAGTATATTCAAGGCACCTCACCAACTTAGTGGTAGAAAGACATAAATAGCAGGACTAAAGCATATTGTCACTACAACTGAATTGATGAGCAAGGAAGGAAAAAGATAGTGCTGTTCTGATGCTGAATTGCTCTATCTTCTTTTGTAAATAATTTTAATCACTTCATTAAGTTTTTAAATTTTTCTTGAAAATAGTAAGTATTCTTCTTAGAAATAGCCACAAGCTATGTTTAAAACATCTCAAGTGAGCTTCTCCTGAATTATTCATTAGAGAAAGTCTCTGTAGATATCCAGAAATAGGGTATATTTCTTTCTTCATAACTTAAAAAACAACTAGCTGCATTTTGCTGAAATAGACAAACTATTTGAACTGAAACCAGATTAGAAAAAAAAAATCACCTCATTTTTCTTTCCACAAATCAAATTTGCTAGAAAAATATTGAGGGGAGGGGTAGTGAACTGTAATAAAACATACGATTCTTTCCCACTATCCATTTATATATGTATTTCTACTTATCAGAGATTGTAAATAACTAGAAGTTAGGCAGCTGTCTGCTCAACCAAGCAGAACATTTTTCTAGCACAAATTTCATTAGTGGTAGATGTTATCATATCTCTGGGCTTCAAGATGAAAGCCTTCTGTCTGAATCAAGTTTCTGTCATACTTCTCTTTTTCTTTGTAAGGAACGCAAATTTCCCAAATTTGTATCCAAAGAAATGGAAAACATGTACATTGAGGAGCTGAAGTCCTCCGTCAACCTGCTCATGGCCAATCTGGAGAGCATGCCAGTGTCCAAAGGCGGCGAGTTCAAGCTTCAGAAACTCAAACGCAGTCACAACGCTTCCATCATAGACATGGGTGAGGAGAGTGAGAACCAGCTCTCCAAGTCAGATGTCGTGCTGTCTTTCTCCTTGGAGGTAAAAAGCTCTGAATTCCTAAAAGCTTCCTGGTACCACCAGAGGATATGGGTGATTAGATGCATCACAATCAACTTGTTTTCCTTCTCAAACCCAGAAGTGGTCATTAAAATAATAGCTTCTAAACATAGGTCAGTTGATCAGCAAGTATTTTCCCAACTTGAGAGAGTCCATACTTTGTTTATGGAAATGCTATCTTATGAACCACTTACTAAATTTAACCTTGCGTTACTTTTCCAGCCTTAAAGCAGTGCTCCAAGATTTTGTAAAGACCTTGTACAATTTAGGATACTTAAAATCTTGACTCCCTGGATTACAGTTAGGGGAGAATCAATCTAGCATCATTTCATATTGTATAAAAGCTTTTTTTCCCTACCTTCTCTCCTGTTGGTTACACAGTAGCGAGCCCTTTATTGTGGTGAAACCTTTTTAATTTACCACATTTCCTCTTGAAAGGATCCATTTGTATCAGAATTAATGGTGGTCTGCCCAGGATGGCAATAAATGTCTCTATAACTTCTACTCAGCTATTTGTTTTCATACATATAATCTAGGGAGTGGATCTAGGTGAGCACCATCAGAGTTAGCTGGGAAGTAGGTGCAGTATGTAAACTCCTGGAACCCTAGGTGTCCATTGACTCAGATCTCCAGGGAATATAACATGGTGTGCTCGCTTTGGTAACAGTGATTGTCGAATATTTAATCAATTGCACTGATAGATATCCCTCTACTTAAGAAAAATAAAGACATGTTCCCAGAGAGATTTTTCACAAATGTTTATAGCAGTATTTATAATCACCCAAGATGGAAACCATGTCCATGTCAAATGAGTGGTGAGTGGATAGATAAAATCTGGGGCAACCATATAACAATATGCTTCAATAATTGAAAGGAACAAGCTACTGATACATGATTCATTGAGGTGAGTCTATAAACATCATGCTTAGTGAAAGAAACCAGACATAAGAGACCACCTATTGTTTAGATTCCAGTGATAGGAAATATCCAGAAAAGGCAAATCTCCAGAAACAGAAAGTAGATTGGTGTTGGCTGGAGCGTGGGATAAAAATGGACATGAGGGACATTTAATAGAGGTGATAAAAATAGGTAAACCAAGTTTTGTTGATGATCACACAACTTAGTAAATTTGCTAATGTCTACACTGTATATTTGAATGGATTAATTATAGTGTGCTTTAATAAAGTTGTTAGAAAAATAAAATTTTTAGGAGGAGTAGAATCCATGGCATGTACATTTTAATGAGCTACCCAAGTACTTTTTACAGGCTTCAAACTTTGAGAACCATCCATAATTTATTAAAGTCAAAACCCTGAGGATTTTAGGATGACTTGAGATTTGTGGAGACCAAGAGAATAGATCAAGTTTCTGTAGATTTAATTAGGACTTGTAAAGACTAAATTAATTTTCTAAAACATCATTAAGGCTTGCTTTGAATTAACGTCTGATAATTTGTTTTACTGTGCTCAGTTTGGATCAAGATAGTCATATTACAATGTTTTCAACATGTATTTTGCAGTTGGCAGAGAGAGTATTCAATTAAATATAGAGCACTTGGTATGTGAAAAAAATCATCAGTATAATTTCACAGAAACTTACATTCTCTCTCTTTTTTTTTCCTCTTTTAATACTGCTACCTGAGCTACTGAACGCTTTTACTTAGGTGTCTTTGAATTTGATTATTTCCAATTAGAGGTGGCAATTTATTCCCTACAGCCTTTTGTTTTTCTGCTGAAAGGAGTGGGGGAATGTGGTTTATTGATTTTCATGGAGCTTTTACGTCTGCAATTTTCTGATTCTTTATCAGCACTCAGTATTATATAGCCAATTATCTGAAATAAAGATGTGGGCGTGTTCCTAACTTTACTCCTGTGTGTCTGAGATTCAAATAGGCTTTAACTTGTAAGTACAAGTACACACGAAAATACCCTAGAGTTCCCAAATACTTTTTTTTTTTTTAAAGATTTATTTGTACATACATAACGGGGGTACAGGCCAGAGGCTCAGGGGTGGCGAGAGGCTTCACCAGAGACAGAGTGGGGAGCAGAACAGGCAGATCAACGAAGTACACTGCTGAGGGGAGCAGCGGGCGGGTCAGAAGATGTCTGCCACGCCATGTGGTCACCTCCGGGGCAGGTGGGAATCGAACTCGTGCGGAAGTGGCTTTAGCTTCTCAGTGCAGTGCTTTAACCCACTGCGCCATCAGGGAGGGCCCCCAAATACTTTTTAATTGAACACTCAATTACACATCATACTATAATTGTCAGCAAAGATCATCTTGCATCTATTTTTGAATGTGTTTGGGATGATACAAAGAGAGGAAGCCAAAAGAGGGAGAAAGGGAGCGGTCATTTCATCCATGTATACTGGGTTTGAATTTGAAGTGGTACAAGACATATTTTATATCACAGTAGAATTGCATGACTTGCAGAGACACCAATCCACAGTTAACTGCAGCAGTGGACTTAGATTCGGGGGGAGTGCTCTGATGAAAAGCAGTAAGTATTGTAGAATGTCACGGTTGGCTCAGTGATTTTCCAACAACTCAGTGAATCCTTGAAAAAGTTTTTTTCAAGATGTGGATAATAAAGTCCCAGAGAGGTTAAGAAATCTGTAAATGATGATACCTGTAAAAGATGTAGACCCAGAATTTGAATGCAGATCTTTTAAATTCCTGAAATTCTGTACTTTCTACTATGCCTCCCATTTCTCCTTATTCCTCTGGTTTTCCCAGTATAAACTTTTAATTAGCTACATTTTATCTACACACAATAGCCACAAAAAGGGATAGGGCATATGTCAATATCCTGATTATACTGAAGAGGAAACTGAGGCTCAAAAGATCTGATTTAAAAAAAAAGTTATAACTTCAAGTTCATCATTTCCCTAGATTAAATGACTAATACATTGGTTCTAAATCAGCAGCATCAACCTTCCAGGTGATTCTGATTCACAATAAGTTTGAGAACTTATTGAGGCTATTAAGCCCAAAACAGTGTTGTGAACCCTGGTTTAAATCCAGCCCCATTGTATTTCTTTGAAGCAAGCCCTTTGAAGAAGTGTATGTTTTTTTTTGTTTATTTGTTTGTTGTTTTTTGCAACAACCACATCTTTCTTCTTATGCAATGCCATTACCTTTTTAAAAGTATAATTGAATGTTTTTTTTTTTTTAATGTATCTTGCTCTTTATAGATCTCAGATGCAGGTCATTCATTTCAGGTCTTTAAATCATCTCTACCTTCCTTTACCCTCCTCTCCTCTTTCTGAGAAGTGGTAGGGCAGAGCATTCAGTATAAGAATATACCATGGTTGAATGGAATTTGGGGGTAGTGGTGGAAGGTGCCAAAAATTGTAAATGATACGTTTACAAAAACACCGTCCTTTTTTTCTGTCTAGAATAGAGTATACAGCAGCAGACTGCTTTTGTTTTGAGCATATAGCACAGAGCTTGTGTGTCTTATTCTTCCCTTTTTGGATCATTGTCAAAACTTCAAAATCAGATTTCTACCTTTGATTCTTATTCAGTCCATTTTCTGGTAGGTATGAGAGGAGCAGCTGACAAATTGGGAAAGACAAGATAATGGGCTACCACTGAGTGGCAAGTGCTCTCTTCAGACAGAGCATGTGCCTTCCATTTAGCCCCAGTCCTGTCTACTCCCTATTGTATCTGACTCTACTACTGACTGATATTTGGCCTGTTTTCTTGGCATTTGTGTTATTGTTATCTTATTAGAAAGAGAAAAATAACTCTTAGACCTATGTCTCTTCCTAATGATGAATTAAGTTAAACCATTTTTAAAGAAAATATAATCTTTTGCTTTGCAGAAAAATGATTCTGTGTATTTAACACAGAAGAGAGTAGTCAATTTTATATTACCTGTCTGGCCCCAGTGAGGATCTGAACTAGCAAGTGTTGTCTTTTCATTCTTCAAGGCAGTAAGCTGCACTATGTGAAATTATGGCAGTAAGCTGCACTATGTGAAATTATGTCTTCATGTTAGATTGGTCCCATCAAGGCTGGTAGAAATCTGATAGAAGCTAGCAGATACCTCTTGACTTTATGGTAACTACTTCCTAGCTATATTTTATATTTTTTCTTCTAATGATGATGCTGCTCAGGGATTTTGGGATTAACCTCCAGTATCTGTGATTCTGTTTCTAGGTGGTGATCATGGAAGTCCAGGGCCTAAAATCCTTAGCTCCAAATCGCATAGTGTACTGTACAATGGAGGTGGAAGGAGGAGAAAAACTACAGACTGACCAGGCTGAGGCTTCAAAACCAACGTAAGTTGTTTCTTTAAAAGGCTTATGTTCCAGAAATGTGTTCCCTCTGGCTTCCTTTCAGCCAACTCCAAATTTAAGATATGGTTTCCCCAGAAGTTTCTAGAAGAAACTTATTTATTTTTTTGTACCTTGTTTATTTTTCAAGCAAGACAACTCACCTGCATTTTAACTTGGTAGCCATAACAAGGATTTCAATTCCTTTAAAGCAGATAACAGAAAGAATAAATTAAGGAAACTCTCTTTTTTGAAAGAAAACCAGTGGGGCTGGAATTTAGAGAACTGACAGTAAGAAAGAAGGAACCTCACCATAAAGGGTCTTGCTGGGCCATGGAGAAGGAAGCATGGGAATATATGATTAGATAGGTGTTTAACAAGATCACTGGCTACAATGAAAGGGGCCAGAGTTGATGCAGGAAACCAATTGGTATTATATCGCAGGGGTTCACAAGAACACAGATGATTAATTCATTTGGGTTAATAGACCCTCAGCCCTCAAATATTCTTGAGAGATCTCAGTTCTCTTCCCTCTCTGCTCACTGCCTCTCCCTTCTGTCTCAAACCAGCCTAGACTAATGAGCAACTTTTTTTTTTATTATTGTTGTTAATTCATAGAAAGTCATATAAAGGGTAACTATGAGCAGCAGCTCACTTCCTCCCCACCCCTAGAGCATTAGGAGTAGTTTAACAGAACATGAATAACATACTAGGGTGTTCAAACAAAGTAGTTCAAAGAAAGCAATGTTTCCCCAACCAGAGAAAAATCTGAGGGCATTGTATGCCTTCAAGTGGCTCTTTGAATAAATAGGCAAAGACCTCAGAGGTTCTGAAGCTGGACAAAATTAATGAGCATCACAGGAGGGAATGAAACCAGTGCAATTTGTCATACACCATCCGCCTCCATGTTTTTAAAACTTGATTTCAAACTGGAAATGATTGTAATCTTCTTTTATTGCCATTGATGAAATACCAGCTTCTCCCATCACTATGGTCTGATCATTACCGCTATCTACATGTACTTAGGGGAAAAAAGTAACATGTAAGGAGAAGGAAAACATTGTGTGGCATTTCTACCAGCCTTTTAAGATGAAGGGTCCCATATGGTTTCATCAAGTAGAGAAGGAAGAGGAAAGAGCTGATTTTTCTACTGGGTTACTGTTTCATGTGGGTTATTTTAACTCAAAACATAATTCATACAATTTTATTTGATTTAGAGGTTTCAGTTGCCAGAATAAATGATGAGCTGATTTTCATGTGCTTATGAATATTTAAATTAAAGCTTCAGTTTAGAAATAAATGTGGATGCTTGGATCCACTTGAAATACTAGTAGTTCGCATATATATTTACTCATATGCATACATCTGCAATATTTTGTCCCATATAAAAAAATCACACACAGACATTTTGCTTTTCTAGCCAGAAGTATAATTGTTTTATTCTCCTGCAAGTAATTAGTGGGTATTACCAAACCCTACAAAGGGTTTGTGTTTGTTTAATACAGTAACAATGCAAGTTTCATGCCCAGGGGCAAATCAAATGGCTAGGTAGTGTGCTGTGTCGAGGAGGGTTTTGAGACCAAATCTATATTTAGTGAAAAAATACCCCATGATCAGTTTGCAAAGCCAAAGGAGAGGGAAAGGTACAAGTGCCCAGTGTTTGCCATTTTTGTAGTACCCCCAAACAGTCTACACAGAGTTTGACACCTACCTACTCTCATGTTTATTCCTGTCTCTTCATCTAACCTGTCTATATAAATTCTCCTTGTGCCCTTTATTCATCTTCTTCTAAATCCATAGTTCTTTTCCTGACGTTCTTCACCTTTTTCTTTGTCATTCTTCAGTTCTGGGAGTTTGCCTGTGTCTTCAGTTTTATATGGAGGATGAATAAGCATGATTGTACAGGACCATTTGCTCCCTCTCTCTGTTATTTTGAGTAATCAGGATCCTCTCCATCATTGAAGCTTATATTTCTTTTCCTTTTCTTCCCTTCACCTACTCACAGTTTCTCCCATTACTGATCTCCAACTGTCATCACTGTTACTTGATTTTGATTATCCCTGAAAGTATCCTTTTGGGAGTTATCTGTCATCTGTCCTTATAACACCACTTCATCATCTGACAAGTTCAGCCTTTTCACTGTCCTATTCATCTTCTGACTATACTTCAGCCAGCTAATGCCAATACTGTATATCTTCCAAAACAAAAATTCTATTTAACCCTGTTTTATTTCTTAGTCATAATTTCCATTATTGCTGCTACCAAGAATTTCACTCAGTAACTGGAACACTAGCATCTTGTCTATCACGTGTCTATAAGCAATATGACTTTTGTCTTTTTTATGTGTTTTTGTTTTTGTTTGTTTTTGTTTTTGCAAATATAGTCCAATCCGAGAGCATATTATATAACTCACTTTGCCCCAGAAGTGCAGTTTTGAGAACTGGAATATGTGGAATAGTCAAAGAAAAACAAAGACAGGGAAAGTGGTGTTGTGCTCACTTGAGAGTTTGGGAATGCAATGCATTAATTTCTTTCTGTACAGAGTTCATTTTAGAGGCTTTGAAGATTTGCAACAGCTTTGTTTATCTATGAGAATCCTTGTGGTAATTAATATCTATTAATGTCCACAGGAAATACTAGCCTATATATTTCAAACCTGGTTTTCCCTCACCTCCTTTATCAGTGTCATCTCCTTTACACCAGTGACCTGCCCAATCTGGACATTCTGAATCAGGTGCATAATGTAAGATGTTATGTTCATGGATTAAGTATACTTTGTGTTGGATAAAATGGGGGGAGGGTGTGGTGTTGCTTTTACTCATCCTCATTTCGTCAATATCTTTGCTACCCTGAGTTATTTTCAAATATACCATATTTTCTCTCAATTCTAAATTGCCTCCTCTCCTGCTTTTTTAACCTGGAAAAGTCAGAAGAATAAATGATCAAAAGTTTCCAAAGGCTGTACTTATCTTTTAAAAAAAAAAAAAATGTTGCATCCATTTGCAACACATTGTGTCTCCCTCTAATGAGAAACTAGTGGGGGTGGTCAGATAGAAGTAATTGGAATTGTGTTTTTAGATGAACAATCTCAAGGATACTTGGAAATAGAGAAATGTTTCTCTGTGAAATAGAGAAGAGTACTTTTCTTGCCATGGGGCTGTGTTTTTTCATCAAAGAGCAGCACTCTTACCTTTGCTGATAATAGATCTTATGTTAGGAATTACCAAGACATGGCATTGAGTGACATCAGATCATGTGAAAAGCATGTTACTCCATTTCCAGTTACTCTGACTGGGTGAAGGAGTATATTTTGATTTGGTGCTATAGGTCTTTTTTAGACCTCCAGTTCAGAGTGTCTCTAAGTCAGAACCTCCAATTAGAACTTAATAACATTGCATAAATATCATTTAACCAAAAATATTATGTGTTCTCTGGGTCTTGGAATGGGTTAAACAGAAACCAAGTCTCTGTCCTGAACTACTCCTTCCTTCAACAGTTAAACACAAGTGAATAGGCACAAGTATTTCCTCAGTTAATATACATGGATTACTTTCTTTGTGCCTGGCTAGGGCTGGGGCTACATAGGCATGAATAACATGCATTAGTCTTGACTTCTAGTAGTATATACACTCTAGGAAAGGACACAGGCAATTAACAAGTGAACACATAAATAGGTATGGTAATAACAGGTTATAATTTGTGTTACTTTCATGACTGGCGCTGCTGCTTTGTCTTCTACATCAGTGACATAAGCTTTTCATTTTAAAAAGGTATATTAACATTTAAAAATTGAACTAATTAAAATGAAAGATGTTAAGTAATAGTACAGGTGGTACTTAGATATGAAAGTACCTTGTGTTGGTATGTGAAAATAACAAAGATTGAGAAGATGGTATATAGATTACTTTAATATGGGAAAAGTGATGTAAGGGAAGTGACTAGTGCCTGAGAAGGCAGTATTCTCCAAAATATTACCTTTCTTGGTAGATTTATATAGTGTAAGTTAACTCTCAAAGGAACATGTCTTCTGGATTAAATAGCAGAGAAATTTAAATAATTTTGGTGAAAATAAAGGCAGCTTGAGTTAGCAGTCCAGTGCTAAATTATCTGCAATTATATTCTTTCTTCTGAGTTGAAATCAACTATGCCACTTGATATTTGATCATTTAATGTGGGGGGCCTTGACCAGCAAGGCGAGGGGGTAAAGCACCAGGGACAGCGCGGAGGAAGAAGGCAAAAAACAGAGACACGTGCGAGTGCTCTTTATTCTTACAACAGTCATATATATATACTTGAGGGCGGCACAGAAGGTTCGGCCGGGGTGGTGGTGGGGGGGGCTTGGTCTAATGTCTTAAAAGCCAATGGGATTGAGGGGAGAGATCCATCGTCATCTCTCAGGCTCCAGAACTTGCTGAGCGAGAAGGGGAAGGGATTCGAGTGTGCCACATTCTCAACCGGAATGTTTACCCTAAGTTCCAATCAAGTATTGTTTTGTGTGTAGGAGGCAAAGTCCTGCTCTCGGTCCCCGACAGTTTAACAGGTTTATTAGTCCCTGACAAGCCATGTGCTTCATGACATACGGATTTCATTATTATCAGGAATTAGAAAATGCAATTAAACTGTTTCCTGCTGTTTTTTAAGGGAATAAGAAAATAAAATGCCCTAACTGGTCTATCTTAGCATAGCCCCAGCATTTTTCAGTGACATCTTATCTGAAGGGACCACACATTTCTAAAAAGCAGGAAAAAAAAGAAAAAAAAAAGAACAGTTCCAAAACACAGTGATGTTCTGTAAACATTTTTCATCTGTGAAATATACTTTTTCCTAATGGTACTATTTAGAATGGCCAGCTTTATTATGCCCACATTATTCATTGAAATGGGGTTCCATTAAATCATCCCCACAGCAAGTTAGTGACAATGCCAGGAAAGGAAGTTGTGCCCGCCCTCCAATTCCTTGCTACCTGCACCATCTTCTTAATGGTACTTCCTTACTCAGTTTAACTAAAAATGGTTTCTGTGTATTGATCCTTAGTGCAGTTTAAATGGAAACAGAATATCTCTCTGAATAACAAATCAAGTCCTGGCCTTATGAGGATGTATATTTTAGTAAAGGCCATAAACAATGAATACATCAACCCCTAAATATATAAAATAACATATTATAATTTTGGTTCTGAAAGAAATGAATAAGCTGATGGGGGTATAAGCTATTCTGGAGGCCACCATGGAAGTCAGCTCAGAGTTGATAATGTGTGATTTGGTATCTGAGGATGCGAAGGAACCAAACGAACCAAACATTTAGAGAACCACTAAAAGCCTTCCTGGCACAGAAATAGCAGGTGCAAAGGCTTTGTGGTGTTCTGCACCAAAAAGGAGAGATGAGTCCGTTGGTGGAGAGCCTGCTGTAGGAAAAGCCTAAAAAGCAGGACAGACCTGGTAGCCCAGGGTTTAAATAATGGAGAAACCCTTGGGGGACTGTTGGAGACCACACCAGATGTCAAAATCCAGCTCTGACAGGTGGCTGGTCAGGGGTCTTTTCTCAAAGGATGAGGCAGCATCGGCAAAATGAGCAATTCAGGCAGACACTGACATTCTAGTTGGTACAAGTATCTTCTACGGACCATCTCAGAGGTCTTTATTTATATGTTAAAGCAGGTAGTGAGATTGCATCAACAAAAACATTGAAAGAAAGTAAAAATGATTATTACATATTTTTCATAGTTACTTGGAGACCCCCGTGGCCTTGTACTGGAAATAAAGTTATTCCTTTCTTAAGAAAAACATAAGAAACAATTAAGTCTTCTAAATGTACTTCATTTCCCAGCATATTCAATCACCTGGGACATTTGGTAATGTTTAACTACCTTACTAACTCCCTAACATAGATTCTTATCCCTAAATCCTATTGTTCTAAAAATCATGTATTCTTAAGAATATTACTAATATATTGTTTTCCTAGAAGTTGTACTATTGCAACTTATCATTCTTATCTAACTCCTATAATCATTGTCTTATCTTAATCTGGTCTAAGCTAAGGGTATCTAACCTCCATGTCACCTGAGAAGTGCTGACCTTTAGAACACACCAGAAAATCTACTTATGCCACAAGCACACCTCCTGGGTGAGACCCGCCATAGTTAGCATAACAAAATTTTATTCCCCGTTGTCTTTAGAGCTACAACCTGTCTTTCCTAGCTTCTTGCAATGTTAATTTTAGCCAAAGTTAATTTAGACAGGCCAACCTTATAACCAATTTTAGACTATTATTAATGAAGAACAAATGAAGAAATTTCAGCAGGTGTTGCTGTGGAGACTCCCATGGTTTCATCTTCTTTGGAGGCTTAGAAAACCCCTCATCTTCTTTGGGAGTCTTCCCAATGCCTGGACCATGTCATGGACAGCATTGGTTGCGCGGCCTATGTCAGAGGATTTTAAGTGAGGCAGAATATGGTTGGATTTTCATCTTGAAACCTGGAGCATCTCTCAGGACCAGAGTATCTTTGGAACAATGTGCATATTGGCCAACACATACTATTGTCTGAAAAGGGGATAAAACAGACATGACCTTAAAGTTTCAGAGCCACAGAGAAAAGCAGACTGAAAAATCCCAGTACCTGAGCACAAAGTGATCAGTTCTGCAGAAGCCTCTGTAGCTTTTGAGGACTTCAGAGGGACCACATGCAAAAGGAGTGAGGTCTCCTGAGACCTGGCTTCTTTCTTCCCAACATTTCTTGACACTCCAGGCTCCTAACAATCTGGGAGACATTTATGTAGTACAGAGCGAGGATCTTGATACCCTTTATCTGTTTTTCCTTTCTAGGAAAAAAAAAAAACAAAAACTTAGCTCCTTTCAGAGTTAACTAAATCAAAATGGTAAAGGCCAACACTGACCCAGAAATTCAATTTTGCAAGGCTCCCAGAAGATGTGTAGGTTGGGAGGAAACAAAATTATAACCACAGTTTGGGATGCTCAGAATTTATCTTACCTCCCTACCAGGAGCGTTCGTCCAGATACCGTAACTTTAACTGAAAATTAGTTTGTTTCTTTTGTGAGCTGAAGGGTGAAAGAAGGCTGAAGAATCAAACAACAAACAATAGGGTAGACAGTGGAGAATGATGTCGTTTTCATGAGATGTGGGTTACCTCTGAGAAAAGTTACAGCAGAGTTCCCCTTTTGGCAGCACAAGGCAAATCTCCCAACATGTTTGCACAGACACAGGCAGGAAAAGATTTTATTTTAAAAACATAGGTTTAGAAGGAAATAAGCACCTCATAGTCACAGGTGGGTAGGAAAACTGTTGCTCCCGTTTTGCAGTAGGAAAAGGTTTGTGAAAAGAAACACCTCATAGTTACAGGCGGCAGCAGGGCTGTGTTTTGCCAGTGCAGAGATTGTACTGATACCGTGTTCTTTTGGGGGCAGGTTCATTTCTTCATGGAATTGTTATCTATTGTTGAGTTAATTATTCCGAGCATAACTAGGTTGATTGGTAAGGACCAGTAATTGTCCACATTTGCCTTCCATCTCCACATCCCCACTCTGGTCTGCATCTCCAGATACTTTCCATAACAATCTGATATTTGCTAGAGCAGTGGGTTATATCCTAAGGGTTTTTATTTCTATAGCTGGTTAAATAATGTTCATCATTTCTGCCCCCATCTCCAGGCTCTGTTCTTATAACACCTCCATCCTAAATGTTCTACTCTTATCCTCCATCAGAAAGGAATAGTAGGGAGCTAAAGAACAAACTTTGGAGAGGGAGCTCCTGACTACACCCCAAACTTGCTAGAATACCTAGTTTTATAGAAGGGACCAAACTTTCAAGTTTCACTAAGTCCTGTTTTATCCCAGCACTGTTCTGCCTCAGTAACTCTACAATTTTCATCTAGTTGTCACCATGGCAGAACTTATGGCAGTATTTTTAGGAATACAAGGAACACCAAATTGGTAAACTTCTAGAGTTGGTAGGAGTTCCAGAAATGTATGATAAGGTTGTGGCTAGCGTTTGGAGCCTTGGCAGGGCTGCTCCATCCAAATGTATGAAATCTTGGAAAGCTCTAATTTCATGAGTAGTCCAACATTGAAAAGGTATGAGAAAAGAACTAGCAGCCTTTTAACTGTCAGTGGGTAATTTGCACAGCCTAAAGGGTTCCAGCGACCCATACAGAAAGACAAAGGAGACTCTGTGTGAGCAAGAACTTTAATAGGATTCGTGTGCACAGAGAGAGAAGAAAAGATAATATTTTCCAATAAAACACCCAAGATTAGGGCTCTCCCTGGTGGCATATCGAGTTAAAGCACAGCACTAAGAAGCTTAACCCACTTTAGCATGAGTTCAGTACCTGCCCCGGAAGTGATCCACATGGCACAGCAGACCTCTCCTGACCCACCCGCTGCTCCCATCAGCAGTGTACTTCATCAGTCAACCTGTTCTGCTTCCCACTCTGTCTCTGGTGAATCTTCTCACGGCCCCTGCACCTCTGGCCTATACCCCAATTCTGTATGCATAAATAAATAATTATTTAAAAAAAAAAAACACCCAAGATTACCTATCACTTCTCAGGTAAATGCCCAGCTAAACAGGGTTGCCTAAAGCTTGGACCCCTGAAGCCCAAGAAGCTCACCACAAGTGTAAGGCACTATCTGGTGGGGAACCAGAGGAAAGAGGCCAAAGGGGCCAGGCAAGTCTGGGATAAAATAATTGCTGCCATTGACTGTTTCCCCATGTCTCTCTTCCAAATGCCTCTACATGTCTCTTCCACTGTTTCCTTTTCATATCTCCAACATCTCTGGTTTAAGTCCAAAGCCAAGAAGCAAGTGCACCTTTAGAGAAAGGTGTCTCTCCTGAGCCCACCTGCCTTCTCTGTTAATATAGTATTATCTGGTCGTTCAACTCTGCCCTCTATTCCCCATAACAAGTCCAAAGAAAGTAAGTATATGTATTGAGGGGGTGGAGGGAGGTAGTGGATTGAGCTATGAGAAAGATGGAGGGACATATTACCTCCCCCTTTCTTAGTAATACCTCTGTTACATAAGGACTAAGTGACAGTAGTTCCTTCTACTTACTGGTTTAGCTTCTTGAATCTCCTTAACGGAGATTTGTATCTAGTGCAGACATTAGTTAAGAACCAGACAGATGTCTCTTTACTTTTCAGTGTAAATCCAGTGCAATATAATTACCCCCAAATGTGGAAACCACCATATTTGTTATTTAGTGTTCAGGGAGAAGGAAAGAATGTCATGTACTTACGTATAGATACTAATGAAACACAGCTCCGAAACTCCACATCCTCACTAATAAAGAAAGAGTCTTGGTTTTGATTCACCAAAACAGAAGCAGTATTATGACACTTTAGACAAGAGCATGAAACTGGGAGCTAGAGTGCTGGTCCAAATCTCAACTGCGTGACCTTGAACTGGTTACTTAATTCTCTGAGCCTCATTTCCACATTCTGTGAAAATTAAATGAATAAATATCTGTAAGATACTGAAAACAATACCTGTCACACAGTAATAACATTGGCTATAATTACCAGGGCTTCATTTTCCCTTGGAGAAGGAAGAAGAGATGAGGGGAAAAAGTGACCTGGGTCTAAAATAGTCATCACTGACATACATTCAGCACTTTGTGTGGGCTAGTGTTTTCATAATGTATTGTCAATGTCCTACCAAAAGCTATGAGGTAGACACTATTGTTAGTCCTGATATCTGCTGGAAATTCTGAAATTCAAAGAGGTTAAATGACTTGTTCAGATTTGTACGGTAATAAATAGCTGAGCCAGGAACCACACACAAAACCTGTACTTTATACTTATTCTGCCTCTTTAGCTTTCTGCAAGAAATCATTCCACTAAAAGAAGGGGTTTTAATTAGCACTGTTTACTCAGCAAAGCCATATAACAAAGCACATTCTTATTCAATTCTAAACAAAATTCGCTTGTCTTGTGTTGGTTGGAGTCATATAGCCGGGGTTTAAATGGTGATGAATGTGATGCCCCTCTTTAAGTGGTGAATGCGATGTCCTACTTGAACAGTGGCCTGGAGTTGGGGCTCCATTCAGACCCTCTGCTTGGCAGGTGTTACCTGCAAGCAGCAGCCCTATGAGGTGCTCCATCTAGGAGTCTGCGGAGGTGAGCCACTTATAAAATTCCAGGAGAGCCATGAATGACCATCATCCTTCCATTTGAAAATAATCAATAACAATTGCCCCTACCCTTTATGGAAATCTTCTAGATGTCAGGCAATGACCCAACCTGGGTTCAAATTCCAGCTTACCAACTGGGTGACCTTGGGCAAGTGGGTTCTCCTCACTGAACTCAGTTTCCTCACATTTGAAATGAAGACAATAACACAACTGACCTTATAGAGTTGGTGCTGAAAAATGATTTGATCTATGCTAAGGGTTAATCAGCATATTATAACCTCCTCAAAATATTACTATTAATAACTGAAACACCACTATAATGTCACTGAACCCCATGGGGTACTGTTAAAAAAAAATTAGATACCCACTTACCTCTCATAACATAAGTAAAAAGCAGCTCAGAGAAGTTAGGAAGCCTCTCCTAGAATCCTACATTGCCTTGAAACCCAGGCTATATGACTCCAACCAAGTCTGCCACAGAGAAAGGGCACTGTTGCCCACATTCTCTCTAGAGCAGAGGTGAGTGCGGCTCTAGTTTGGAAACTAGAGCTGGATTCCAAAAGCAAAGGGACTGGCAATGACTGATGAACTATAAAGCCCTCGCCTTCACACTAGGTCTCCAGTCCCCTACAGTCTGGATCTCCACAAATATGAGCTCTTGACACCAAACTGCTGACACTTTCAATTAATGAACAAAATGCACACAGAAGCCATGAATTGCTAAATAGATCACAATTAAACTAAATCCATGTAAATTTGGGGTACATTGGCATTTAGTAAATAGGCTGTTATGCAATCTGAATAAGGCAGTATTTGTTGTTTTGGATTTTTTTTTCTTTTGTAAATTACTAGCTAGAAAGAGGGAATAAAAAGAGCTCCTGCCTATCATTACCTTACATATCAAGTAATTTAATGGAGTTGCAGTTTCAATATTTGAGGATTTTAGGCAAGAGAAATTGGAAGCAGCCAGCTCTAGATCTGATGGGCCAGTTCTGCCCTGCCACGTGTTGTTCCCTGCTGATGAAAATATGCAAGTTATTTCTAGTCCAAGGACAAAGCGATGTGATTTTCTGTTGAGTTAAATGTATTAGTACTGTGGAACTAGGAAATATTTCTCTTTCTTGTTTTCCTGATAGAGAGACAACACACACAGCAAAACTCAAAACCAGCCTGGTCTCTGGAAGTGTTAGTCTCTAGAACTCCTTCTGTTTTTTTGTCATTTACTGTCTAAATTCATCCCATGGGCCTGCTATGTGTTCATCCCATGGATCCTGCAAATACATGCAAGTGAGGGGAAGAATCAGATCACAGAGAGGAGCACAAAATTGTTTACTACGCTCCTTGAATCAGCCAGCCCTTCCAGCCCTTCTTTCCTTTGTCTCATTTATGTGAGTTGCTACTCTGTGCTAAGCATTGTGGGAGATGCTGGGATTAGAGCAGTGACCAAAGGGAAATCCTGCCACTATGGCACATACTCTAATGACACAAACAATAGATAAGGCCATTTCAAATCATTAAGTGCATCAAAGTTTGGCTTTGGCCTTAGAATTTAGTGAAATTCTATTACATAGCTTTGATTCAACTTCGCCTTTGGAAGAATAGCCAAATATTATCTCAAAGTCATTTCTAGCATCTCTGTACTTGTGCATGCTCAATAATCATGTAATAACATAATCATCATAGCCAATCAATGTAATTGTGTCTATAATACAAGTAATAAACCATTCTGCTTTATTATTAATATTTGGATATCCATTTTAAAATACTATGGATATTCTCATGCATACTGAGGTCAAAATATTTGTGCTTTATATATTGAAATTCTGTTAGTGAAGCTATTAAAATGACTATATGTAATATATACATACACATTTACTGACAATATGTGAGCATATGTAATTAATTGATAATTATAAAACTGCTTATTTCATATAAAGAAATAGATAAGATTTTCAAACAGTAAAATAAACAGTAAAGGGATGTGTTATCTTGATACCTTTAGAATAAATATTATAATATCCCTTTCAAACCAAGAAACCGTTATAAAAGTTAAGTACAAGGCAGAAAAACAATTCTAATCTTTGTAGGCCCTTTTGGTGTTAACATTCATCATGTTCACTAATATAAGATAACTTAATCAATTCCTATCCAGAAGAAAGCAAAGTTCAATAACTTACTGTCAATATTGAAAGTTCCCCACACTGGCAAAAAGGACCCAAAATCAGTCTTTTTATTGTTACTCCAGACTTTCCCCATCTTTATAAAAATTCTTCCTACTTTTAAAACGTAGGAAAATCTTGTGTCATTTAATTGCATCCTTACAGACTGGTAGACCAGGAATTAGCCTGAAAATTGTAAAGAATAAATAAATCTTCTTTTGTATGTTTAACTGATAGAATTCATTTCAACTTGTAAAGGTAAAACCAGTAGCTTTCCATGTGACCAAGTTAAGGTCTCAACCTGTGCTATCTAAGCAACTTAAGTGTGTGTGTGTGTGTATGTGTGTGTGTGTTTGGTATCCCCTTATCCCTTTCTCTCTCTCCCTCTTTACTTTAGTGCTCTTGTGGTATTCATTGATATCTACTGACTGTTGAAAGGATATTTTATATTATGAAATCATCTGTTGTATATATGTCCACTATTTGTTTTTATCATTCTGACTTGCTTTACCACATACAATTCATATGCCTTCCATTTTGTTGAAAATGACTGATTTCATCTTTTGTTATGGTTAAGTATCATTCCATAATGTGGATAGATCATGTCTTCTTAATCTAATCATCTTCTAATAGACTGCTTCCATGTTGTAATTACTGTAAATAATGCTGCTTTAAACATTGTGGAACAATTTTTTGTGTGTTGATAGTTTCTGTTCTTTGAATACATGTCAATGAGTAGAACTGCTGTGACCCAAAAATATTTCAAACTTTTCCAACCTCAAGGCAGAGTAAATACCTATTTGGTGTCCATCCTAAATGTGCCACAAGAGCCATCAAAGGGAAGTTTTTAGCTGACCACAGTAAGAGATTGTTGTTCTGTACCATCATAACAAAAGTTTACATTTTGATTTGAAATTTTAGTAGTAAAACTAAATTTGTAATAATTTTCACTTGATTCTTACCATCCCTAAGCTTGTTCTATGGCATCAGTTCTCAGTGTTGGCCAGACACTTGCTGTAAACTTCAGATAAATATTCATCTAAAATGTGGGCTCATGGCCCTTACAGCTCTGTGAAGCAAAGGTAGAGAGTATTTTGGCAGAGATTAGTCAAGTTGGGGAGAAGAAACTGTTTTAATTAAGTTGGTCAGAAAGTACCTCTAAAAAATGATAATTGAACTTAAGTCTTAACAAGAAAGTGCCAGTCAGATGTGCTGAACTGTGGGAAGGGAAATTTCTGACATCAGGTGGATTGGAATTATATTGGCATGTTTGAGGGTCAGATAAATGGCTAGAGAGTTGAAGGAACTCAGAAGTATGTCAGCAAAGCTGGCCAGAGTCAGATCCTATGGTGGCCTGGAGACAAAGGTATGAAATTTTGATTTTAAGTCCTCAAAATAACCTGATGGTGTTTAGATAATTCTTTGGCTGCTGCAGGAGACTGACTACATGGGAACATGAGCAGTCGTCAAACCAGGACAACAGTTCGGAAGTTGTACAGTCATGTGGGAGATGATAGTGGCAGGTGGTGCCAAGGAAGGGGACCTGAGGACCTGTTAAGGGAGAGGTTCAAGATACATTGAGATGTAGAACCTAGACTCTATATTTCTACTCATCCAATAGTCATGTCAGGTCATTTGGAGGTTGCATGGTGGCTCTGGACAACACTTGACTCTTAGAAGTTTGCAGTTGTGTATCACCACCAATCCTTGCTTTGCACACCCAGCTTGCCAGTATGTAAGATGTAGTTCCAGCATTTTGGTGAATGATCTTGGGTGAGTTGAACCTAGTTAGGCATTTTATACAACCTTATGAGTGATGGATGTACAGCTGGGATACCCAGTTCTCTAGCTGGGTCTTTTGTTCTCTGCAAGAGTTACTCTACAGCTACACCAAATTTGTTCCTTTTTCACATTAGCAGAGACGTGTCTTTTACAGAAAGTTACATGCTGACATTAGGGTGACACTGACACTAAACCAAAAAAGAAAATTAACACATTCACTTCCCCTCAAGGTTTGATTTCCTGCTTGGTTTAAAAGTCAGATTGCACTGTGCTGTGGTAATGTTTGCTACTGAGGTAGAAAGGTATTAATGTGATAGGATTTCCAGAAATAACCAACAATGGGTCTGCACTCACAGGGAGTCAGTAGTTTTCTCTAAATAATGTGTTTGTTGAGTGCTTAAAATCTTTCATGGAGGATAATGTATAATTACACTTAAATACATCAGTCTTGACTCCAACTTCACAGTGGACTCTTAGAGCTTTCCTAACAAATGCAACTGCTGAAAATTTAGATAGGAAATGTATATTTTGTATATATACTTCAAATAATAGTTTTAGTACATAAAGCACTGTGCTTAATCTTACTATTGACTTAGTTTTTAAAATTATATTTGGTGTTTTGTGATCAAAAATTAATATGTTGTCAAAAATTCAGAGAAAGTGTAAGAAAAATTAAATATTACTGATGATTCCATTTATTCAGCAATAATGATCGCAAATGTTGTTGTTTTCCAGTTTACTTTTTCTGTGTCTGGGAGTATGTACTCATACACACCCACAGGTATATGTCCAGAATAGATAACCTTGTACAGAAATGTTTATATTCATATGTTATTGTTTCTTTTGGAGAAACTCTTAGAAATGATAGTATTAATTCACAGCTAGTTATGTCCTACATGTTGGCATATAAGGTGATCAACTCATCCCACTTTGTCCAGGTCCTTCTAGTCTTAGCCTTAAAAGTCCTATATCCCTAGGAAAATTGGGATAGTGGCCACCTTATCCAATAAACACAAATATTTCACCTCATCATCCCTTCTATTGGCGGTAAATGTATGGCTGATAGTCACATGCAGGATTTATTTGTTAGAAAACCTCTGTCTGTTTAGCTTCTACCATCATGATGGCAGATACAGAGAATTTGTTGCAGCTTTTAAACTTGAACCTAGATTAAGATCCAGTTCAGCTCTTTGCATATAAACAGCAAGGAAGTCATGATGTTCAAATGAAGTCATTCTCCAGCCTCACTGAGCAATCTCAATTTGCTCCATTTGTCTGGACACATAAAAAGCTTCACAGTTAGATTCATTATATAAACAGCAGTGATGTAACTAAGCAAACAGATTACATTGTGGTATTTGTATCTTGATATCAAAACAATTAATGTCTTAGTTATATTTGTGCAGGATCTTGAGTGGTAAAAGCATGAAAAAGCAAAGTTGGGTGAAAATGTATGAAGAGAGGCAATGAGTATGAAACAAGTATATCTCGATACAAATCATAGGAATTTTCCATATCTTTTGCAATAACAGTTAAAATGTAAATAATTTTTAAATGAGGTTTACCTGGTGGTTCCTTCCCAGTTTTTCTTTTTTTTAAAGAGATCAGGATAACATAGCCATGTTACCATGTTAAATTCAAGTGAAAACGGGTCAGCCAGCAGATTTTGGGGCCAAAGATCTAAGATCAACAACTAACTTTATTACCTAATACGTAAATGTTTCTAGGATCTAGGAAATATTAGAAATGTGTATATAAATGAGATTTGAATATATATCATCAGATATACATATGTGTATCTGTGTGTATACCCAGATAGATAAATTTAATAAAAGTAGCTGTACTGTGTGGTAACTTCAGACCTCCAGATCTACTTTCCATCCCTATTTAACCAGTTTCCTTATTCATTCAATAAGTAATCATTCCATGAAAACATAAATTAGTCAACTCTAAGCACAAGAGATCTTAACAAAAAACAAGACATGTGCAGTCTGTCCTCAGAGGACATCAACTCTAGTGGAAGGAAACATAAGTATGTTATCAAACAAAATCATTTAGGATGGCAATGGGTATTATGAAGCAGCGAGGGTGATACGACAGGGAATGACTGCAGTCCCTGTGGAATGGGTGGCTAAGAGATTCCTCTTAGAGGAGGTGCTACTGGAGTTGACACCCATATGTTCAGGATTCATTCACCTGATGAGCAAGCAAAAGAACTTTCAAGAGGAAAAAGTAATCTTCAGGTGCTGAAGTAGGAAGAAGCTGGCGATATTCAAGAGAAAAGGACATTATCATCAGATCAGTGAACAAGGAGAAGTACTAAGAGAGAGTACCCTAAATTGCCATCCTAAATGATTTTGTTTGACAACATACTTATGTTTCCTTCTGCTAGAGTCGATGTCCTCTGAGGACAGACTGCGCACATCTTGCTTTTTGTTAAGCTCTCTTGTGCTTAGAACAATGACTAATTTATGTTTTTATGTAAATGATTACTTATTGAATGAATAAGGAAACAGGTTAAATAGGGTTGACAGTGGATCTGGAGGTCTGAAGTAACCACACAGTACAGCCATACCAAACTAAAATCTGTTGTCTGGGCTGAACTGACCTTATCAGGGTCATATCAGGGAGAACCTTGTAGGCCAGAAAAGAACTTTGTATTTAATTTTAACTACCATAGGACAGCATTAGGAAGCTACAAGTAAAGGGTGCCTAATGCTGGTGACAACCTGGGCTAGCGACAATCTGGGCACTGAACTGAACGGAGAAGTAGAGCCCTGAGTAGCTCCATTACATCCTTGTTCAAAGTTGAATGGTGGCTTCACTGGTGCCTAATTATTATGCTTCAGAAATTATATTTATGGATAGACAATTTGGCAATAAAAAGGAATAAAATACTGATGCATGTTTAACAATATAAGCTTCAAAATCATGCAAATACAGCAGGGGCAAGTTCTAAGAAGTGTATTGCCATGCAGTTTTATCATTGTGTGAACATCATAGTGTGTTTGTATGAACCTAGATGGAATAGCCTTCTACACACACACACACACACACAACACAGAACACTGTATGTGTTCTGTATGTGCAGTCTATAGTGGTTGAGATGTTGATAAGTGGTTGCAGAGGGCCACAGCTTATATTATTGCATCTATGGAATATATGGAGATAGAAAGGGACCAGTGTTTCGTGGAGAATGGAGAAGTATGATTGGCTACAATTAGGGGCAAAGAATCTCTTTGGAGTAATGGTTACATTGTAAAACTGGATTATAAATGCGGTAGTATAATATTGTGAATGTAAAATTTCAAATATCACTATAATTTACACTTAAAACACAAATTTTATGGCATGTAAGTTATTCCATAATAAAGCTGTTATTTAAAAAAAAATACCAGAAGAAAAATTTCATACACATCACATATGTTCCCTTTTTAAAAGAATAGACACAGAGATACTGGTAAAGCATCTATATCAACTCTCTCTGCAAGAGGAGTGTAGAGCTTGTGTACAGACTGGATTGAAAATAAAGAAAATTAGTTTTGAAGAATGATGCAAAAGGCCCCCTCAGTCATAGCAGCAGCACTGGCACAGTGTTTTACTTCTCTGTACATGGCGAGGAATGTTCCTTTCTAGTGTGCTTATGCCCATAGGAACAAGTCACACAGCAGAACATCTTCCTGATTTATTTCTTCCTAATTTGTGGATCTGAGCAGGAAAGGAGGAACACTATTTCACCTACAGTAGTAAAGACCTAAATATTTGACATTAGCACAAAAAATTTTACCTGCAAAACTTCCCTCCAGGCAAAACCTGGATAAAGTGATTTATGAACACATTGAATACACTGCAGTTTCTCGATTAGAATTTTATATGACAATTTTCAGGCTGAATATATTTGAGACCTCAAATAATAATGGGGTTTTATTTTAAGGAAAGGAATCCTGTTTCTTCCCATTAATTTTTAAAGCATTAGTAGTGATACAACCCAGAGGTGAGGAGGGAATAAATGAATGTTTGAGTGATCTCAAGTTATGAAAACTAAATTATAAGGAAAAGCTCACACACACACACAAAAAAAAAGCTGACTCAAAACTGCTTGACAACTTAGATGGTAAATATAAGTAATATCATATGTACATTTAAAAAATTCCTTATCAATATATAATTTAAAAAATGTATCTAGTAGTGGTTTCCTTTAAAGATTGTCATTATTCTAAGAGCATTATCCTATTTAGTAATTTCTATTGTTATAGCAACAATATAGTTGATATCTTTTTTTTTTTTTAAAGATTTATTTATTTATTCATACAGAACTGGGGTATAGGCCAGAGGCTCAGGGACGGTGAGAGGCTTCACCAGAGACAGAGTGGGGAGCAGAACAGGCAGATTGACGAAGTACACTGCTGAGGGGAGCAGCGGGCGGGTCAGGAGAGGTCTGGCTCGCCATGTGGTCTCCTCCGGGGCAGGCGGGAATCGAACTCATGCAGAAGTGGCTTCAGATTCTCAGTGCTGTGCTTTAACCCGCTGCGCCACCAGGGAGGGCCATACTTGATATCTTTTAAACCCCTCAGCTTGAAATTTTCAGTTTAGTAAACAGGCCATAAAATAGGTCTCATTTGCTTTCTAACAAATAAGGCAGAACAGCTTGCCCATGGGGATTTGAATCATAATTTACATTTAGGTTTATTTTTATAGACAGACCATAAGTACAATTTGCAAAGCTGGATAAAACTAAGGCACTAGAAAATTAAAAAGAGACTTATTTTTTCCCCTTAAAAATGAGCTCAGTTGTAATTTAAAACTAACTGCTTTAATTATACAGAATAATTGGATTAGGCAGAGGTTTTCATAGTTTGTCAGAATCAGAAATATGACAGTTAATGTTTGCAGTTTTGTTCTGATGAAAGTGGGATGACTTCAGAAAAAAAAAGCTGGAGAGAAAGTGAAATATAATATGGAAATGATTCAGAGGAATTAAGCTTGTAACATTGTATAAAAATAAATTGTCATATATGCATATTAATGATGAAGTTTCATCTAAAATTTATTCTAAATATGGCTTTGAGAAGAATTAAGACATATATCGACTTGTAACAGTTATCCTCCTTTGTTCATATGTGACATATCTTTAATATTTATTACAGTTAAATACATAGTGTCTGTTTTTCTAAAGCCTTACTCCTGAGCACCATCACACTATACCTGCACATTATCGATATTATTCTCTATATCTACTCCCATGTTTTAAATATTAAAAAGAATCTTTTTCTGTCTGACTGTAAATAGAGAGTAGCCATAAGAATAATTTCAGTGAAAAGAAAATAAACTTTAGTAGTAGATTTTAGATTGATTCTTTTCCTTGCACAAGGAAACACCAAATGTCAAGAAAACTGTCCTCTCTTTAAAACAAAAGAGAGTGAGCAGGTTTAAGACATTGCAACAGTGAAACTTTCTTCCTCAGATGATCAACAGAAACAGAGGAGAATGCCTATCTCCTGTGGCCATTTCATGTCCCTTCTTTGTACTACCTAAAACCATCTCCAGGCTATAAGATCTGCCTCTTGAGTATCATAATGCTCATCTCCATTTATTGAATAGTTTAACTATGCTCTGAATTCCCCTTCTTTATGTTCTTTTTATTGCGTGTTTTTTTCTAAAACGTCCCATTGTTTCTTTTCTGCTTAGTGAATCTTTCCATGCCAGCTTACAAAGCAAAGTGAACGAGAAACACTTATTTTGGCGAATGTGAACAGTCAGGACAAAAGAAAAATTTTTTTTCTTCCACAGCTTGCTTTGTTTTCTGATATTTTGAATAAAATATCAAATGAAAGTGTTAGTTCTTGATGGGAAAACCAGAGAGAGCTTCATGGGCAACGATCAGTTGAAATAAGCCCCTACTTTCCTCTGAATTTTATTTCTATATTCATTACCACTTTATCACTGACTTTAAAAAATGGAGATGACCACTATGGCATAAGTTGCCAGACCATAAATTGTGAATAATTCATTAAATGGATAAAATCATTCAGTGGAGTGCCTGCAATACATACTAGATGACAAAGATGAGAAATTCAAGAGTGAAGCCTTGCCCGTTAGGTTGCATCACACTCATGGGGAAATGCCATGTTTTTTTT
>NW_004567105.1:51785838-51795522 GCF_000260355.1 Condylura cristata
AAAAAAGTGTACAAAATGATATAAAAATAAGCTGTTATATTATTTTTAAAAAGGCTTGTTAGTATTCTGTGGTGTACTGCAAATTCCTACTTATTTGGAAAGATAAGAATTCTCTGGAGATGGCTTTTGACATTGCCTTTGTATTTGATTCGGAAGTCCTTGTTATGCAGGGCAATCCAGCATAAGGAAACATTGTCCACCAACACCTACTGTCTGAACTGTAGAACTTGTAGGAATCGTGGTTTATAAACACTTTTAAAAGGAATAAGAAAAGAGGGTGAAATTTATAAATGTAGGCTTATCCAAGGTTAAAAATACAAAATTAAATTAGAGAAAGGAACTCAAAGAACGTATAGAGGAGCAACATGAAAATGTAAGAATCTGGCAAACTGGCCCTGGGGTGACCTGGCTCCACCAGGTGCTTGTTACAAGGCTTCCCCATTCAAAGTTACCAACTCCGGAATGAGGGAATCTGATGGGCCCAGTCTGAGTCAAGCACTCATTCTTGTATCGGTTAGCTGTGATCAAAAAAGCAAGGTCATATAGCAAATGTGGCTCTCAGAGGGCCAAGCCAATACCTGGAGGGTGGAAGTCAAAGAGAATTCTCCTAGTGGGAAACTAGTGTGCACTCACTCAGGCCAGGTCTGCAAAGCAGGTCTTGTTACCCAGTTTACCAGCTCAACATCATTACTTTGCCCTATGGAATGGGAATATACAAAGGAAAGAAGTTTAAATTCATCTCTGGGAGTTTCGCAATTCTTAGTAAAGCAGAAACTGAGCACATCTAAAAAGAGATGTGCAATTTCATCTCTCAAGTCTTTTTTTGCATTTTGATTTGATATATGTAACATTAAATTACAACTTTGCATATGATTTAGAGGTAGGTTCACACCTCTTCAGATGTCTGTTACACAACCATTCTACCACCAAGGCACCCATAATTGTCTGCCATGGTTCATTCAGTCCCCTCCCCATTAGTACCCCACTCCCCAATTTTTCCCTCTGATAACTTCAATTTTAGAAAGAGATCTGTGGAGTGTTTTTTTTTTTTTTCCTGTTCCTTTGTTTTGCTTTTCTGTTATCAGTTATGAATGAAATGCTCAGTACTTGTCTTTCTCCTTCTGACTTACTTCATTTGACATGATTCCCTCCAGTGCTACCCATGTTGTTGAAAATGAGATTTCATCTTATTTTAGATCAGAGTAGTATTCCATGGTACATTTATACTACAACTTCTTAATCCACTCTTCTCTCGGTGGGTACTTCAGTTTCCATAACTTGTTTGTAAATGGTGCTTCAGTAAACATAGAAGTGCATATACCCTTAGAATTAGTGTTTTTGCATTCTTCAGGTAGATACCTAGGAGAGGAATTGCAGTATTACATGGTAAATATACTTTCAATATTTTGAGAAACCACCTTATAGTTTCCATAAAGACTGGGTCATCTAAATTCCCACCAATTTTAGAAACAATATATGAGATTCTTGTTTTCTCCACATCCTCATCAACAATTGTGGCTTCTGATCTTTCTGACATGGACCATTCTCTTTATGTGATAGTATCTCCTTATAGTTTTGATTTGCATTTCCTTGATAATATGATGGTGAACATTTTGTCACGTGCCTGTTGGCCATTTGTACCTCTTTGAAAGTGTCTTATTTGTGTATCTTCCCATTGTATATTGTTTTCTTTTCATTGAGTTGCAGGAGTTCTTTGTAGATAACCAGAGACTTTTTAAGAGACTCTTGGAGAGGTTGGAGAAGTTTTGGAATAGGTCCCTTTTTTGTGTATATATCTGTATGTGTGTGTATATATACATATGTATATACATATGTATATATACACACACACACACACATATAATATAATATATATAAATTTAGCCCTGGTTTAGATGGTTCTTTACACAGCTGTGTACCTAGTTGAGAACAAGTAATTTGCATTTTTGGATTTTTTTTTTTGAAACAGATTGGTTGATTGGTTATATAACACAGTTACAAAGAGTTCACAAACAGCTGGAGGGTAAGCAAATATAGTGGGGTAGGAGTGGGAAGAGAAGAATAAGGAAGACATTTATGGACCAACACTTTTTCTTGTTGAAACAGACAAATATCAATAGCCCCTTCAGTACCTTTACTGACTTGCATAATTCCTAGAAGTACCTAAAATTCTCATACCACTGGATGAAGGTAAACAATTTGATCCAAGGCTTCTTATCCTTGGCATTAATGATTGTAGGAATCAGTTAATTCTTGGCTGCAGAAGGCTGTCCTGTGCTTTGTAGGATGTGTAGCAATATCTCTGAATGCCATGCACTCCAGGCCCTCATTGGCAGGGCAACACTATCTGGGTGAGCATTCTTTTGCTTGGGACTTATAAACAATGTAGACACTATCTGGGGTGAGATAGCCAGCAAGTTGTGGCCTTAGTAACTCCTTGTTTCTCTGTTTGTATGTTTTAAAGATTTATTTTACTCATTTATACATAGAAGAGCTAGAGTATAGGTCAGAGACATGGAGGAATGAGTGGGTTCACCAGTGACAGAGTGGGGAGTAGAACAGGCAGATCCACTGAAAGGCACAACGAGGGAGGCAGGAGAGGTCTGCTGCACCATGTGGGTCAGTTCCCTGGCTGGGAATTGAACTCATGCAACAATAGCTGCAGCTAGCTTCACAGTGCCGAGACTTAACCCCTTGCACCACTAGGGGCCCCCCCTTCCCCCTCTTTGTTAAATAAACGCCATTGTTGCTTGTCTCTGAGCTTGAGTGGTTTTGCAATTGTGTGCATAGGTGAGAACCCACAGTGGGTGGCCATTTAGCCCTGTTTCAGTTTGCAGCCTCCAGATCACTACACAACTCTTCAACCTCTCTCTTCAGAGGTCAGCTGCTGGAAACTTCTGCTTTTTCCTTCTCCTTTTTGGCGGTCAGATATAGAGTACACTAGTCTGTGAGTCTGGGTGGATCACAAGATGCCTCCTGTCCTACCTGAATTCTCATTCAGAGTCCCCACTCTACTTGATACCTGCTGATTGGACAATTAAACCTGGCAGGGGCCCAAGGGAAGCACTGTCCACAGGCAGCAAGTTTTGGCATGGACAGATCAACCTATCATGTTTTTTCTAATGGTCCTGGCAGTAAGGAAAACACCAGTCTTACCCTGCAGTGTGAACTGAAGGTATCACAATTAGCAAACAAGAAGGCTAGACATTTGTTGTAAGTCAGTATAAGACTTTATTCTTGAGTCATGTTATCTTCTTACATGCCAAAAATAAAAAGAGTTCATTCTAGTATAGTCCATTTCCTAATGGTTTCCAGGGTTGGAGCACAATTAAAATGATTCAATCAGAGGAAATGGCAGGATTGTCTTTCATATTAATTAGCTACTAGGGAGTCATCTGCTACATTAAAAATAATCCGGTGGCACTTTCCATTGAAAACCTCAACTCCCTGCCTCTCTGTCTCCTTAATATTAGTTTCAAATTCTCCAGACCATGAGACCTGGAATGGCTGTGCTTTGACCTGTGTGTCTGCCTGGTGACATCAGCGCTGGGAAAGGGACACTAGAGCCTTAAGTCCAATGTCAAATATGAGGATTCACTTCCAGAGAAGGAAGATGGAATTTTCTTGAGAGACACATAACTTCCATCGTATTATTGTGCTTTTATATAAAGCAGATCTAGTCCATTGAAAAATGACCAAGATGAGTTTTATATACACTTGAATGTGAACCCTAGCTACAGTTCCTTTTGTTAGTCATTAACTCAGTTGAACAGGTAATTAAGAATGCAAAAGACCTGCTGTGTTCTTGAACATTTTCAAATGAACTGAAATTTCTTCAGCAAATGGAAATGTGATTGGACACATGAGATTAAAAATGCGCCATGACGGAATTTTAGCAAAGCTCCTTGGAAGTAGGTTATTGCCAAAATTGGGAAGCATTTACAGTTTACGATTGCCATCTAGTGGCTAAATTCCATCATCACTTCCTTTTATCCTGGATTTCAAGACTCTTGTGTCTTATCAGTGAACAAATCATTAAGTAGGTCAGTGTATCCTGGCAGCCCAGCTCAGAGGTAAACAACAAAAAATTACATAAGAAGGCAGCACTAGAATTCCTACTTCTTGACTTTTTCCTCTTATATGTCAGCACTAGAATTCCTCATGTTTGACTTTTTCCACTTATATGACATTTTCATATTATTTGATCAAATTTCCTAACTTAAAAACTCTAGCCAAAATAGAAAAGGCTATAATGATGATGATGTACAAAATGAATCAAATGTAAAACTGTATCTAGGTCTGATTGTTCAAGTTTTGGAACATGTTCCAGTGGCCCAGGAGAAAGCTAAAACAGGGCTCTATCCATAGTGTACCTATCGTGTGTCCATAGTGCCAAGAATTCAACGTGGCATACAGTGTAAACACAATAAATATTTGCTGTTGGTGGTGAGAGATATCGAAAGAGCCAGGTATATTAACTCCGTTTTATCTTCTTACCCATCTGAAATGTGGGGAGGGTCTGCCCAGCACACGACCTTGGGTTGGGCTTCCTAGAGATAAATACTGGCTTCAAGCTGAAATCAACATAAAGAAACTGATTAAAGTAATTCTACATAGCAGGGGTGGCTGCAGCAAAGAGACAAGTGAAGGCTGGAGTGATCCAGAAAGGAGCACATATGAGGTGAGATGTGTATGGGGATGAGTGAGATTTTCATTAAGAGATGGATGAGAAGCCATTATTGGTGAAGAAAGCAGCTTTAGGAAAGATTTAGAAGGATGCAGTATGGGCCTTGGGAGGAATAAGGTCATCAACAGGAATGAGAAGAAAGGAGCTTTGGTAATTGGAATTCTGCCAACCTAAAAGTATTTCCATGCCCTGAAGGTTGGCATTATGATCTCAGGGAGCACCCATAGAGCTTGACTTCCTATAAGCTACTTTTAACACCAGCAATCTCTCTCTGCTCCTCAGCTCCCGTCTATCCTTCCATCCAGGTAACAACCTCTTTAACACAGAATGTTGCCAATGATGTATTCAGAAATGACATTCAAAGTCTGCTTCCCACAGGACTCTGAGACTCCCTTGTATGCAGAGGTTATGTGAACTCAGAGTTCACAGGGAAGTCTACCATTTCAGTAAACTGAGAGTAAATCACAGAAACAAAGGTGTTGGACCCAGGAGGAAGTGTCAAGTTCATCCTGATCAGCCTGCTTACTCAATAGATGAAATGATTGGCCAGGAAGGGTGGAGCTTGATCAGACTGGTGGAAGGCTAGAGCTGAAGGTAGGAACCTGCACCTTCAACCTCCCAGTTCAGCGTGCCTTCTGATTCACCACCTGCACCCAAGAGAGCTCCAAGGAGGAAGGGCTCCTCCTGCACTCTGGAATTCCTGCTGGTAGTTTGCAGGCCAGACCTCTGCCAGAGGCACTGGTGGGAGAGCAGCTGCATTGACCTTGGAGGTGCTGCATTTGTTGAATCCCAGGTCTGCTTCCAACAAATAGGAACATGTGTTTTAACATTTTTTTTCAATGACTCTGAAGACAAACCATCTGGTTTTGAACCTTAGCTTCCTTGCTTACTAATCTAGTTACCTGGAGTGGGTTCTCTAACCTCTTTGAGCCCTCACTTTGCTGCTCTGTTACATAGCAATAAAGAGACCTGCGCTGCTCCCTCAGGCTGTTGTGAAAATGAAACAAGATAGTATGTATAAAGTATTTAGCATGGTGCTTCATATATTGAGTATTCAAAAGCTATTAACTTTTCACTGTTGTTGTAATTGAATTAAATGATGGTGATCAAGTTATTTAAAAACTGTAAACATGAAGTCCTCATCTATAAAAGGGAGTGCTGATTATGACTCTGATTATACAGTGAGATGTTCAGATAAAGTTCTTAGCGCAGAACAAACATAGAGTAGGCCACTGATCACCAACTTAATGAGTGAATTGTTCATCCCTAAATGGTAGCAGACCCTCAGCACTATCTTCTACTCCTGTCCTACCAGGCAGAAGGGATTGGGTCTGTTCAATTAAGTCATGACCTCCTCCTAACAGGGTTAAATAAAAGCCAATAATATGATCAAATCCCACTTCCCCAAGAGTAAAAAGAAAAAGAAAAAAAATCAATAGTACTCAATTAATAATGAATGCATTTTTGTACATCAATAACAACTAGAGTGCTCTGGCCACATAAGCAATCTACCTACCACCAAGCATGTCAAACAATAAATAAAGGCATGTAAAGAACCATAATCAAAACCTCAAGCCAAGAGATACAAGTTTAGGCAGCCTCTTTCCTCTAATAATATATTGATGGGCTTCAAAAATGCACCTCAAAGAGAGATCACTAGGGAATAGAGAATATCGTGCAGCACAGTGAATACTATCAAAGTGTTTTGTCTCTTTAGGAAAACTGTAACACTTCAAAAAAGTAAGATGTCAACAACTTTTTCTTACCCTGGTAAAATTTTCAGTATTCCAAAGAGGCCAAAGCCCCAAAAATCAACTAGGAATATAGATGTGTCCCAATGGCTCTTCGATTATAGTTAGAAGGTGGTTGTGAACTAGAAAAGTGTACTCTCCTCAAAGCCATGGCTCAGGAAGGCCCACAGTAAAGACATCTTGCCTTAAATGCAAGGCCTTGCTTTTCACGCATGGAACCCAAAGTCCTAGTGTTAAACAGGGAGTGTCTTCCTATCAACTAATTGATAAAATCAAAGCATTACTCTTATATGAAAGAAACGTCCATATTGGGAAGAGAATGCAAATTGTGGAGGGTTCTTAAAGTTGGTGATTGCAGAATGCTCTGCAATGTCATCAAGCGCTTGAGCATTCAGGTTTACCCTTTACTTACTACCATCTTAAAAAAGAACTGAATTAAAACTCCCTACCTGTAGAGGCTCTGTTTATGCTGATATACCTTTGTGATGAAACATAGGATAGAACATGATCAGCAAATTTTTTGTAAAGGGCTAGAGAGCAAATATTTAAGCTTTGCAAACCATGCAAGCTTTGTCACAACTACTTCACTCTGTCATTCTAGTGTGAAAGCAGCCACTAACAATGTGTAAATGAATAGTGTGAATATGAATGGTGTGAATGTGATTCAGTGAAACTGCATTTACAAAACTAGGCAGCAGGCTGGATTTGGCCGATTGGACACTGTTTGCTAATCCCCAGGTAAAATCAGACTATTGGACAACATTCTAGACTGTTTAATTTCAAGAGAGAAGAGTCCTTTTCTGTATAGTGCTGAAAGTGTCTTGATATGATACCTGAGTCTGTAAGTCCCATAAAAGAGGTCAATGAATATATAATGAAATTTTAGATTTCCTGGCAAGTCTATATTAAGAGCCTAAAGCAATAGAACTCAGGGAAAAGTACAGTCTGATGCAGAGGAGTTAAGACATCTGCAAACAATGGAGTAGAGTCAGCCCACTTCAGAGCAAAATGTCAGGCCCTGAGCATGAGGTAGTGGGTGTCTGAGAGGAAGAGAAGCATCAGGTAAAGAAGCGTAGATAGACAGGGCTCTACTAACACTTTCTGTTGCAATTTAATGGACTCAATTTTAGACTGAGAGAGGAGGTCCTCTTTCCCAGGAACTGAAGAGTCTAGAACTGGAGTAAAAGTTGGCTCCTGATGCCCCCAAGAGTTGTCTCACCACCTCTCAGTTATTTTCCTATGAAATGTTTTCATTCAGAGGTAACCTCTTTCTTCAGGGAGGCTAATTGGTTTCTACCAATAGATCATGTGTTACATTCTATATCTGAGTAACCCCAACAGAAAAATCTTCTCATTTTCTGTAGTTTTAGTGATGGACACTTATTGACTCAATTGAGTCAGAGTCAAGAATGAACATCTCTCAATTCAGAGATGGTATCAGTTTCACTTGAACTAAGGTTAGGGAGAGGTAGTTCCAGGGAACAATTGGGGTACTATAACTAGAAACAGGGGCCTGATGCTAAGCAGGCAGAAACAATGTCCACAAATTCACCTACTTCATTTACCATTTTCCCTGGGCCAACTCTGCCTATTCAGTAACAGTCCAACCATCCTACTAAGTTCACAAATTTCTACCCTTTATCCACCAACCTGAGTTAACCATCTTCATCGCTTCCAATACTGCTCTGTGGTAGTAAAGAACTTACCCCAGTTGTATTTACTGTATAGCTGTGGAACAACCACCCTCGTCCTTATCTCTGCATTGAATAACTCCTACATAATGTGATCCTTTATACGTCCTATGTTTCCCATCATAAATCTCATCACACATGCCCCTGTTCCACCTGGGGCTCCCTACCAGCTGCTGAGACCATGTCTGAGGTGACTCCAAGAACAGTGTGTGCTTGATAATTATATGTTGATTGACAAAACCAACAGTCTTAAGAATTATACCAAGAGCAGAGGAAAGGCTGAAGGGTTTTTAGTAACAATTGCTTTCAATTTCCCCTCCTTAGTATACTTGTTTGCCCATCTAGATTTTATTGATTCTTAAGATTCATTCTAATAGCCAGACCCACCACAATGGACACCCAAATCACTGCCACCTCATCAATCTCATTCTCTTTTGAGCCACAGTGTTTATTACCTCTTAATTCATTTATTAGTTCATTTTTCTCTGCCTTGGGAAATTTCTTGAGCTATATTAAGTTGTTTAGTTCCACTGTACAGCTGTTTGGGTAATTACTCAGATCTTCAAATGAAGTAGGAATGGCACTTACAGACAGACATCTTTTTGGTATCCCAAACCTTAATATTGTGGTGTACAAAGAGTAAATTATCAATTAATGTTTTTTATTTAGATTTTTAATTTATTTTTATGTAGAATAAAAATAGAGGTGCCAGGGGGTAGTAAAAGAATTCACCAGAGACAGAATAGGGAGCAGAACAAGCAGATCTAATGAAATACACTGCTGAGAGGAGCAGTCTGAGAGACAGGAAAGGTCTGCTACACCATGTGAGTCAGCTCCCTGGTAGGGTACCAATGCCATGAGAGGGTCATTGTGGTGGTAGCACTGAGATCCAACTCCTAGGTAACCAGGAAAGCCCCCAGTTAATGTTTATTGAGAGGTTAAAGCACAGATCTTTTTCCAGGTACCAGGTGATCATAAAATTATATAATTTAAGATGGCTGTCATTTTCTGCAGGATTTTTTTTTACAGGATTAAAGTGATAGTTGATAGTTGAGTTTAAAAATATAATTAAGCTAACTTAAGGATGTCTCTGAGTTTACTCAAACAACTTTACTAAAATTTTCACATAATAACAATATGGATCTTATAAAAAAAACTACCTTTAGTTTTGGTGAGTTTCTAGGATATTTCACTTGTAAAATAGAAGTAGTCAAACCAAATTATGATGTTGGAAGAAGGATTCCAGTAGATGACACGTGTACACTGCTAAGCATCATTGTCTAGGATGTAGTATTTAGTCACTGCTTTTTTTTTTAATTTTTAAAATTTTATAAGTTTATTTTTACATCATTTTGTACATTATTTTTTTCCATCTCAATTGTAATCCCCGCGGGTTTCCCATCACCAAAATCCCATGCACTTCTCTCCCCCACCCCACCCCCATTTTTGACCCCATTCCCCACTCTACCCCTACAAAATGTCTCTGGTATGTGGTTGTTCATTATTTTTGTTATTTTCTTGCCTGGTCCATTATACTCCTGCTATGAGTGAAACC